>NC_056736.1:386166786-386186786 GCF_019279795.1 Protopterus annectens
GGCCATTGGCATGCTGCCTGACACATATGCACCCTTTATTTGGAGCTGACATGGCTCCGTTGTGAATTTTGCAGAAACGTACTCAGTTGTCAACTGAGAACATTTCTGCAGCTAAAACGTCTCTTACACGGGCTGGTTTCTGCTTCGTGGATCACTAATATACCTCATTTGCATACCTTTTGGCTGCAAGTGAGGTATTTAGCATGTCCATGCCCAGTCCGTGTAAGAGACGTTTTAGCTGGTCTCTTACATGGAGTTTAGGGCTGTTCCTGGATCACGAGGCTTGCATGGAGTGTTACACATCTCTTACACTCCGTGCAAGCCTTCGTGAATCCTGCCCTATGTGTTATCAGTTACTATGATTTCTACACAGTGCTGGACACTGTTTCTGAGATTTCTAACATAGATAAATAAGGTTTTATGGTTGTCTTTCTGCCTAGGTGGCAAATTTTGCCTCATATCCGGTTTTGGTTTATTTCATTAGGAGCCTGAGTTCCTTGTTTAGATTAATGTTTAGTTCAGCAAGAGCTTTTTTGGGCTTCTTGAGAGTTAGATTTATTTTTGCATGCAATATTTTTTTATTACTATATACCCTGTTTATATTAGGGCTCCACCAAAGGGGTTTATTTTTGAATTTGGTGTATTTATTTCTGAGGGGAACCAGATTTGTTTATGCAACTATGTATAGACTTTGGTTGTAAAACATTCTGTAGTGTGGAAGTATAGGCTTAGTAAATAGACCCCATCCTCAACTTTTGCCATGTGCCTTGAGCAGTAAGAAACCAACTCTGTTCAAGATGTGTGCACACAAGATCCCTTACACTAGCTTATATCAGGACTAAGAAGAGTGTGGTAATTTGTTTAACGTTCCTTACAATCAAACTTATGAGTATGTTCATTTGTTCTTTCGGCATGTAACACCATAGGTGCACAAAACAGGTGACTGTTTTCATTTTGGTAGTGGGAGGTAAAGAAGCAGGTTGTATTTGCAGTTATGTCTTTTGTCTTCACAAGCAATTATCTTCTCAGTATATTGGGATGTGGTATCTATCTTGTCAGCTCTGAACGTTTAGCCTTGGGAACAATTTATGTCTTCCTTGAAAGAAAAATTATAAGACTGAGTTTCTTTCTTGGGCCTAGTGCAGTTGCCTTGGTTTAGTATGCTTCCCCGTAAGCAAATGCTTGAGATTCAGTTCATGTATGTAGGGTGCTAAGGGTGTAACTGTCAACAGTTTTTCTCTTTGGCTCCACGGATACACATCTTCTGTTTTTCTGAGATTGATGAACTGGATCTTATTTCCACTAATTTCTCCTTACTAGGTAAACAGCTGTTTTATTGCAAATGTTTTAAACTGATAACTATGTTAGAACAGCAAAAGCAGAGCTCAAAACAACTTAAAAGCCATAGAGCAGTCCTTAATTTAGAAAACTGTTGCTGCTGATGTTGTGTTAAACTGACACACACCTTTAACAGACTCTACTATTTTTTTAACTGGAAAGTAGCTGCTTATTTCAATAATTCTATACTGACTATAGTAAACTACTTTTCTGCTGTGATTCATATAGACTCTTAAAAATCCAGTTTGCCCAGCAATTATCATTTTGTTTGCAGCAGTTGATAATTCAATTTACCTAGCAGTTCTAGTTTTGCTCGGCTACTAATCCTGGACTAAATGTCATACAACACTGAGCATTGGGTACAGTTTTTCTGTCATTGGTAATTATGTCTAACAAGGTTTATAGGACAAATTCAGTAAGTAGTATGCAGCAGTGTTGAATTGTCCTAACAGATGAATATTTAGAAAAGTAGGTGGACATTGTGTGTGCTTGAGAATGTTTAGTGTTTGCCTTGTGGAGCTCTGTGGTACTTACAGGCACTTGGGACTATTTGGACATTTTGAAAGTACTAAGGTTGCCACCTTTTCAAATGGCCAAAGTGGGACATTTTCAGGACAACCATCACATTTTACAGGCCGACACATACCCACGGTCAGTACAAAGGATAGAACTTAACTTTTTTGCCTAAATAAAAGCTTATTCTTGTAGCATTTTAGTTGCTTATTCTGTTTCTTATAACATTTAGGTATTTCAGATACAAAATAACTGTTTTATGCAACTATTACATAAAATATAGGACATAATTATGTCCTACAATCTCAGGACATTTGCCATTTTTAATATTTTTTGTCAGGACACAACTGCCCAAAGAGGGACTGTCCCTCGCAAAGTGGGATAGGTGGTAACCATAATTACCCACCCTCTTCATCACAAGAGGGCCGTGATTAAGGGACAATTAGTAAGAGCAGCCCACATGACATCATTGGAAGTGGAATTTAGGGAAGAATGTAATAAACTGAAGGACATGTTCCTAAAATGAGCATATCCACTTGAATTTATAGATCAGCTTGTCACTGAAGTACAAGTTAAAAGAACAGTGGGGCGTTTTTTCCCTGTTTTAAATAGAAGACTTACTTTGTGGGAAAATTGATAATAATGGTCTGAGTCCTTTACCTGAGACTTTAGCTGATTCTCAAACTAGTTAGATAATTTTTGTCACTACTTTTTTCTCACTTACTACACAAATAAGGAAAGTTTTGTTTAAGAATTGGGCTGTAGTAACAGAAGATTCTGCTATTAGATCAAAAATTGTAAATGCACCTAAATTGGTGTTTAGGAGGGGACAAACTATAAAGAACTTATTGGAGCAGTCCCTTCTCCCCATTGTTTATATGCCGGGAATGAGAAAATGTGGGGCTTGCACCCACTGTAAATTTGTCACAGTAGAAGAGATGTTTAAGATACATGGCATCTCATATAAACTGAGGGAACTTTAATTCTATACCAGGGGTTGTATATTTAGCCCAGTGCCAATGCTGTACATCATTTTATATTGGGAAGACCGAAAGGCAATTCAAACACCGTGTTTATGATCACCAATATAACATAGGGAAACAAATCATTAATAACGCCTTAGCTAAACATATTGTTGATTTTCCAGACCACCAAGTTAAGAAAAATATTAGGGGAGGACCATGGCCATTAGACTTAGAATTAAGAAAACTTTTATGGCAACTAAAATTGAATGCATTTTCCTTCCCAGGCCTGAATGATTATTGTTCTTTAGGTTGCCTTCTTAAATTAAAAGCTTTAGATATATGATTTTTTATTGTCATATTAGATTGTTTTAAAGCCTACAACTGTGATCCCTTTAAATTATAATAAGGTAAACATAGGGTATTTATGTCCTTAATTAACTAATTTTAACCTGTGGGTTAGTATATAATGCATTATGGTTATTTAAATAATTTGTCTGAAGAGGCTCATGTAGGTTGGCCATGGTGGTTCAGCAGTTAGCGTCGCTGCCTCACAGCAAGAGGTTCTCTGGTTCAATCCTTGGCTGGGGTGGCTTCTGTGCAGAGACTGCATGTCCTCCCTGTGGTCGTGTGGGTTTCCTCCAGGTGCTCCGGTTTCTTCCCAAAGACATGCTGTAGGTAGATTGGACATTCTAAATTGGCCCTAGGTGTAAGTGTGTGCCTTCTGTGGAAGGTTTGGCACTGAGCTGGCAACTCTACACCATAAAACTCCACTGCCAATCATGAGCGGACAAGTGATCTGCTGTGGCGACCCCTAACAGGGAAAAGTCTGAAGAGGTTCATGTGAGTTATCTGAATGAAAGCACTAACGTGAATTAAATTTGATTTGGTTTGCTGGTATTGGACTGCTTGTTCTTTTTCATCTGTCTTGGTTTTAATAGTTTATGACTTCAATACTCAGTGATTTGCCAGAAAACCACAAATTTTATCAGGAACAGATGAGAAATATGAGGCGAAAATCTGGACAATTGAGAGGTATGTCTGCCAGTGATCTATTCAGACAGCAACATTGTGGAAGGGGTGTGGTCAGCAGTTTAAGAGAGTGAGCAGACAGCAATCTGCTGCTGTGAGTGTGGCTTGCTGGGGGGGGGGTAGCAGTCTGGGAGCTGTGAGTACAAATTTGAAAATCCTGGCTACACCCCTGGTGTGTACATACTATTTTACCTTGTCTGCATATCTCAAAACTGTGAGCCTATCCTCTTGTTGGCCAGATGTATGCCTATCATGTTTTGTCTGTCCACCACACAGGTCTTGTATCAGATATTACACTGGCAGTGTGTGTGCTGAGTGCTATCAGTACATGGCTACATCCATTTTTGTTTCTAACCTCAGTTCCCTGACTAAGAGTATGTTGCAGACTATCCTGTAACACCAGCAACTTGCTTAGTGTATGGCAACAGTTTTCCACATATGTGCCTGCATTCTAGCCTCTGTCCACCACCTACATACCAAGCTTTGCACATATGTCATGCTGTCGGGGGTTGTTCTGTAGTGGGTTGTGAGTATATCACACTGCCATTACTGCCATCAGTCTACTGCTGTTGTATCCCCCACACATACAGTGGGGCTGGGGCCATATATGTGTTGGCATCACCTACACAATACATGTGTGCCCTTATGCACTCCAGAGGCCAGTGCATGTAACAGTGGTATATGGCCCTGTATTATTGAGTCTGGGGGGCACCATAAATGACCTAGGCTGTTACAAAATGTGGGGGTATCAGGGGTGAGCTGCCTTAAGGTATATGGATGTACAGTACAGTATACTTCACCTATATTTACATTACTTACATGGATTGGGTTAATGCAAGCCTACTGCCTCCTGCCATATGGACTGTTCTGTGTGTTGGTGTGCTCGTTATGGTGTGAGTTATGCCTTGTTATGTAACAGTTACAACCCATTTGGTCACATGATGTCTTTACCACCTACTGAGTTTGTACAGAGTGTAGATAGAGGCTGCTGAGCTATACACCTGCATTACATACTGTTGATTGTTTGGTATCCTGTGGCCCAGTCTGTCTTCACTATTGTACAATTTGAAAGGCTTGGCCTGGACAGCAACAGTTGCGAACCTTTCCAGACTACTGTGTTAGTGTAAATGTTTCACAGTTGCATTACTCTGTTTATATGGCTGTCAGTGTCTGAACAGCTATATGACATGGCATATCGAACTGTAATAGTACATAATTATAGGTTTTCCATTTCTGCAAACCTGTGTGTGGTGTTTTTCCTATGGCCGCTCTGTGGGTATATGTTGCAGGCAATGATTGTCATTTGTATGGGTGGCCCATACAGTGTCCAGTTGTTCAGGTGTTAACTGTAAGCATAGTGGCTGCTCCATATTGTGTGCACCTTCTACATATGTATCTTACTGTGCATATAGTCACATGTATATGTATATGTATATGGATATGGATATATATATATATATATATATATATATATATATATATATATATATATATATGTGTGTGTGTGTGTGTGTGTGTGTGTGTGTGTATATCTGTATCTGCATATCTGTGTCTGTGTATCTGTATCCAGGAGATGTTGATGGCTTCCACATATTACATTTCCTATGGGAGGCAGGCTGTACTGCATGATATGTTACCAAAACCAGCCTGACATCATACAGGTGGGATGTAGTACTGTTAACATCTTGTGCCCACGTCGTGTCAGGTCCTGGTTATGGGATCTGCAACACTTGGTAGTGTATTGCAATGCAGACGTGTTCGGCTGTAGGGGGGCATGCTTACTCATACAAGACATATAGTGTGTGGGGCCTCTCAACCCCATCAACGGTGCAGGTGGACATATGTGTGTTTGTTAATCTGCCATTATCTACAGATGTATGGCCATATATATATATATATATATATATATATATATATATATATATATATATATATATATATATATCTGCTAACATATATATAACTATATCCGTATATACCTACATATATATATATCTGTGTACACATATGCAACTTGCTGTGTATATGTAGACATATAGGTGTAGACACATATATGTAGCGATGTAGGCATTTGCATGTGTATATGTTCATATATGTTGATATATATGTATATAGTTTTAGAAATATATATATATATATATATATATATATATATATATATATATATATATATATATATATATATATATATATATATATATATATATATATATATATATACATATATAGATATGTTGTATCTGTTTAGATATTAATATATTTACACACACATACATCAAGATGTTGGTATACATTCCCTGTACTGTTACATGACTGGACTGGATGATATGTTTCTGAAAACATGTTATTTATTTGTATCTGGTATTGCTTAGTGATAAATCGCTTTGTCTATGGTGTGCAGGGTCCAGGGTTTGAGCCTTGCAGGAGCTGTTTATTTTGTTGTTGGGCAGAACGTGGCCTGTTGGATACAGAGTGATTAAGGCACTTTTGAGCAGTTGTAAGCGGGTTTGCATGGAGGTAAGTACAGCCTACACAGGTTAAGTAATATAGAAGCTAACTAAGTGTAAGACACTGTAACTGGAAGTTAGCAGTACTTAGCTTCCTGCAAACCCACGCAAACCCACTTACAACTGCTTTAAAGTGCCTTAATCACTCTGTGTCCAACGGCCCATGTTCTGCCCAGCAACAAAATAAATAGTCTTTGTTAGGCTCGAACCCAGGACCCTACACACCATAGACAACGTGATTTACCACTACACCATAACAGACATCCATAAATTTGATGTTTTCAGAAACATATCATCCAGCACAATCATTCAACAGAACAGAAAATATACTTTAACATGTAGATGTATGTGTGTGTGTGTGTGTGTGTGTGTGTGTGTGTGTGTGTGTGTGTGTGTGTGTGTGTGTGTGTGTGTGTGTGTGTGTGTGTGTGTGTGTGTGTTGTGCGGTAGAGTGTCCATTAATCCTCAGAGGTACAAGGAGTCATTACAGCATGTGGCTCCAGAGCCGCAGGTTGCAGACCCCTGAGTCAGGATGATTGATGACTGTATGTGTTATGGGCTTATGAACCATGAACTCTGTACAGACTGTGGTAGATGCCATTGTTCTCTGTCCTGTTCTATCTGATATTGCATGCTGCTCCAGTGTTAAGCTTGTGTATCAGATGTGGCTGTGGCTGCATTGACATTGGATGTGGGTATGCATTTTCTCACAGGTATCTGCTATGCTGTGCTGTGACCTGCGTGTTGAGCCTGCTATAATCGCAGGTACATGTGTATTCCCCAATACAATATGTATTCCAGTGGTGTGGCAGTCTGGCAGTAGTTTGCCCATTGCTTTGTGACATGCCTAGCAGCCTACTGCAAATACCTAGTTTGCTGTTATGTCCAGTTATTTGCAAGACATACTGCTGCCAGGCCAGCATAACTGTTGTGTATTTCTGACAAAGCAGTGGTATGCTGTACAGATGTATGTCATTATCTACCGGGTAGTATGTGGCCATTTGAACTCAGCACCACCAGGTTTTATGTGTCTGGACAGACTGGCGTGTGTGCATGCATACACTGTGTGGGCATATGTACCCCAGTATTGTTCTGATATACCCATGTACATGGCTAGTAACATCCACATTGGGGAGGCATGGTCCACATGTCTCACATGAAGGTGACATGTGTACACTTCTGGACTGACCACAGAGTGCCATACTGTCCACATATAGTTGTGTTATCCCTGCTGTAATACACAGGATCATTACTGTGCTAGCTGTGGGACTGTACTATGCTGCCCCTAGGATGTCTGTCCATAGGCAATGGTGCACATGTCTACAGCAGATGTGACCTCCCACACCCAACATGTCTGTTAAGACACCCCTATGACAGTAGCAACTGTCTATGTATATACCTGCAATGCATCCATGACATCCCAGAGATAGGACTCTACTCCATGTTCCGGACATATGGTAAAAATATATGTGTACACATATATTCACATATCTATATAGATATATATACACATATACATATCCACATGCATAAACACTCACATATATACATATACACAGCAATGACTTCAACAAGTGGCTAAGCATCTGATGTCATTCAAAGGAGATCCAGTATCTGTCTGCCTGGGATGACATGATGTACAAACCACGATGCTCTGCCAGAGATGGTCTGCACCTCTTGCCCCTGGGATTCAGGTTACTGGCTACAGCTCTTGGCACCCCCATAGTGCCTTATCTAGGCAAGGTTCAAAGGACAAAGCCACCACTGTAACAGATACAAACATGCAAAACTGATGGTAATGCGACTTAATGCTAGAAGTCTAAACCTAAAAAGTCGCCCTCTTGAGGCATACCTACAAATGGGGAACATTGATATCTGTGCAGTAACTGGGACCTGGTTCAATGCTCTAGAGAGCACATCTGTAATACCTGCCTACAACCCTTATCACACGTTGGGTAACAAGCCAAGACCACAACACTACAGGTGGAGGAGTGTCCATATTCACCAAGGTCATTCACATCTCCAGCCTAGGTTCCAACACAATGCAGCTAAGAATCTCCAGATGCAACTAACACTAGGTAAGACTGCAATCTAAATTGTAGCTTGCTACAGATCCCCCTCCATTGCCCAAGGTTCTCACTACACCGTTATAAACATAATGGACAATATTAAGATACAATCAAACACCATAATACTGGGTGATTCCAACTATTCTGCCATTAACTGGGAAAACAACTAGTGTACTACCACCCATTACCAATGGTTCCTGGAAGTCATACATTCCAACCCCCTGGATCACCAAACCATTGTCCAACCAGGGTGTCCAATATCCTAGACCAGGTTATTACCAACATGGGAATAAGATGCTCCACACTAGTGGTCAACCCCTCATAGGATAGGCCTGACTATAAGGTAACCACCATTGACATCCATATCCCACCCCCACCCACCAGTATGGAAACCTCCATAAAAACCTTCTCCAAGCCAATGCCATGCTACTCAAGTCAGAAGTGACAAACCTCATGACACCCATGAAGATGGGAGCTGAAAGTGCAACTGGTGAATCCTACACTAAGGCACTGTATGGGCACATCTACTCGTGCATGAATCGTGCCATCCCAAATAGAACCGAAACACTGCCCTCCAAAAATGGACGCCAATCTTGTGCTCCACTGCCATGAACAAACTATACAACAGAAGGAAGACACTGTTGCAGAAAAAAGATAATCCCAAAATGCAAACTGCTCCCCTACCAGGCTCAGTAAGAAGCTGTTAGCCCTCAAAATCTGCCACAGCTTGTTACATAAATATAATTGTCATAGATTCCAAAGACAACCACAAGGCATTCTATAGTTGCAATGCTCCGAACTGCTCTGAGCTGCAACAGAATGGCATTAAATATACTGATTCCAAGGAGTTTGCCAATATCCAGGCAGACCAATTTATTGCCACATTCACCTGCCTCTCACCCCCTAAAGGGCCCATCTCAGTAACAAAAGATTGCCAAATTCAAGTAATCATGGCCACACAGGTGGAAACCGCCATATCCACTGCTAGGAATACAGCATCCATGGGACCAGATGACATCGCGGGCTGTGTACTACATGAACTACAAAATAAACCTGCATCTCACCTAAGTGCCATGTTTAATCATAGCCTCACCTCAGGCTTCTATCCCACTGAGTGGCGCACAGCTACAGTTATCACACTCCACAAGGGGGAACCCACCTTGGTTCCCAGGAACTACTGTCCCATCAGTCTGACAAGCCTGCTCTGCAAGGACATGGAATGCATTATCATGCAGCTTAAAAACAAAGACATTGGCAACCAGCAAACACTGGACCCTACCCAGGTTGGGCTCGTGAAGGGCCAATCTTGTCTCCTGAACCTGATTGACTACTTTGATTCAGTGTCCGGAGCTGTGGAAGAGGATAAGGCTGTCCCCACAGACTATCTGGACTTGGCCAAGGCCTTCAACAACATCCTCCACTCTAGAGACACAGTTAAACTTATGAAGCTGGCCATAAACACCTGCATCACTCAATGGGTTGCCAACTGACTTACTGATGGAACCTAGACTGTGAAAGTAGCCATGTCCAATCCCTGCTCCAGACAAGTGACAACTGGAGTACCTCAGGGTTGGTCCTGGGACAGCTCCTGTTTGGCATCTACTTCCCTGAAGTGCAGGCCAATACTACAGAACTCTGGCTAACAAAGTTCTCAGATGACTGCAAACTGGGAGTCATGATTGCATCCCCAAATGATGTGGATATTATACAACATGGCTTTACAGAAACAGATGCTTGGTGCCAGAGCCATGGGCTCAAGCTTAACACCAAGTAATGTCTAGTTATCCCCTTTGGAAATACCATGTACCCATGAATTGCCACATAGATGGCAGTACACTAAGCACCAAAAGTGTGCTGACAGACATAGGGACACAGGTGGACAGTGGTCTCACCTTCATTAACCACATTGCCACAACAGTAAGGAATCCTTCTATGTGGCACACCTCATTACTGAGGGCTTTACCTCCAGAAAAAAGGGAGTAATTGTCCCACTGTACTCATCCCTCATTACACCCAGTATAGAGTACTACGCCCCATTTGGTATGTACCTCGCAAGACAGCTGCGACAGCTGAGAAGGCAGTGGAAATACCTCACTATAAGAATCACAGGCCTAAAATAGATGGCCTATGCTGACCGTCTAGAAATCCTCCAGCTATACTCTGTGGCATATCGTCCACACAGAGGCTATCTCTGAGTAACATACAAGGCTATGTCAAACCCTGGGAAGTGACATCTGTGATATGTGTATGTACTGCCATGTACAGTACATGCATCTATGTGCTGTCATTACAGTAGCAAAGGTTATTGAGCCTCATGTCTGGGACACACAAGTATATGAGACCTGTGCAGCACTGTTATCCATGTGAATGTGTGACATGCAGGGGTAGCAACCTAGGGTACATGGTGTCACATTGGCAAGTAGTGAAACATGGCATTACTACTGTTGACAGTGCTGTCCCAGGGAAGGGTAGAGTGCTAACATTACAACTGACAAGCACACCTGCAGGCATAGCTGCACTCTGAGGGCTCACTGTCGTGTTCCTGATGTGTGGGCTTTGTCATCGTATATATATCCCCTACTGGATAATAATCAGACATGTGGAATGTAACTGTAGAGTACTGTCTGTACAGCACATGTTAGTGAGGGCTTAAAACATGTAGGAATGGCATACATATTGTTGTCAAACATCCATCTGTTGACACATTCATCCTACTGCATAGCTACTCACCAAACTGGTGTCTGTCAGTCCCTTTACAGATGTGCAGATGGCAGGTATCCAGCTGGGATACGTACAGACAACCTATGATTGATTGATACTGACACATGTGGCCAGCTGTGTACTACCTGTCACATATAGGAGACAACACCCTATATGGGCCACATGCCACAGGTACCTACACTACACTATCACAGTCAACTGAACATGCTTGGGTACAGGTCTCCATCACAGACACTAACCATGTGTTGTAATACGTCTTGCATACATGTCAACTGAATCACCTCAGTGGCCATGTACAGAAGGCACTCAGAGGATTGGCTGATGCATTTCACGCTCACCCTGCCAGTCACTAACGTGGTGTCTGTTGATAGATTGCCTGCTGGCACATGGCAGGTGGCATGATAGCAATGTACACACACCCCCTACAGATCCAATCCCTCCATGGACAATAGCCAGGTACACAGCTATGACTACCTGCAGCAATGCACCACAGTACTGACATGTGTATGTGTGCATTACCAAGGATAGCATTGTTTGTGTGTTAGTACACCTGTAGTTGGGAATTCCATGACAGCCTTTACAACCACCTCCACTCCCATTGCCATAGTCAGATGTGGCCGCTGCTGTAGTGGAAGTGACATGTACCCTGTTACACTTCTCTCCCTAACAGCTACATGTGCCTTGCAGTACCAGCACAACAATGTTGTACAAATGGGTCGATAGGCATGGGAAACCCATTGAGGTCTGCCGGTAGTACAGATAGTGTTGTCACTGCCCATATGTGAGGCATTGCAATGCAACACCCTACTATGCCTGTGGCATATGCATTACATGCATATCCCTGTGGTACCACTGTTGAGGTATACAATGGGTTGTATTGCCATCGAGGGCAATGTGTGATAGTGGGTATGTCAGAGTATCATGATGGGTTCCAGTGTGTACAATATCCATTGGGGATTGTGGGTGCTGCATACACTGTCATTACACCATGGTACACCTGGTATATGTCCCATGTACCACTTTCTGGTGACCACTGTCATCATCAACCATACAGGTAACTGATAACAGGATACAGCCCAGTTACGCATGTGCTGTATGCAGCCTTCCTGTAACACATTGGACACAGGGACTAGTTAGATAGCAACAATAAGCCCACATCTCTAAGATGTGTGTCTGCCTGTTATGTATCTGTCAGTGTGTATATGATGGTATGACACACTATGTATTCTCCATATACAAACATGAAATCCCACATTAACATATTGTACATGTCTGTGGATGTTCTGCATGTAACATGTAACGTGGTACACACCTCACCCTAAACGAGGTGTGGTGTGTGCAATGAAAGCCACACAGTTCAGTAGTACTACATACCTAGGTAGGGGTCTAGTCACAGTGATGCCAAGTAAGGATGTGTGTGTATGTGGATGGGTTGACATAAGGGTGCAGATTATAACATGTACCAGCAGGTCACCTGTCAATGTGGCACAGGCAATACAAACCTGTAACATGTGTGCAACTGTACACCAGATATGTCACTGCCATGGTGTTATCACAATGCCATAACCCTTGTGGAATATGAGAGCAGACCATCCTCCTGCTGACACATGTACACCTACAACACAAATGGATAACATTATGGAGATAACAATCAGTCAGTGTTACTAACAGCTGAAATGCATCATAGCTGCATGGCTACACTACTTGACATGTATGCATTACACATTACCCCTGACAACATCTTACACTGCAGTACATTGAAGCACTCTATTACAGTTACCATGTGCATCAGAACCATATTAGCCTGTCCTTGCATCAGTGTTATGGATGACAGGGATGTGGCACAGGTATCATCATATGCACAGGGTGTGTTGCTGGTTTGCCAGAGGCTGATGGTGGTCCATACATTTGCCACCATGTGTGTGGGTGAGGGGGTTTAGTTCTTTGATTGGGGCATGGTGATGTGGTGTGTGTCTGTATTGGATTGCCCTAGGTGTGGTTGCATAGTGTGTGGGTATGCATGCACACAGTTCTGCCATGTGGCTGCCCTATACAGGTGTTGTTGGACAGCTGCAGACCATACCTGGCAGGGTGTGCAGTTCACCACCTCTGGCCATGAACACACTGACTGTGCCTGCCAGGGGTTCCATGGGCATGTGCAGGTACAGACCATGAGGTGCTACTCTCCCCTGATGATGACAGATGTCTGCTGGAACCATGTCCTACCTGGGACTGGCCAGGGCCATGTGCATGAGGCCTGCTGTGGTGTGGTGTGGACAGCACCCCCCAGTAGTGTGCTGGGGCTGCTCCTGCCACTACAGGAGCAGCTTGGCATCCTAGCACATCCACATTGACCACCAGCTGCTGGTGTTTCTGGCCTATGTCCATACAGCCATCGCACCACTCCCAGCATGTTTTCAAGCATGGACGTACCACGGTTGAGGAGGCCTACCATCTCATCCCACCATCTATCCATGACCTCAGTGTGTTCACGGAGGGCATCAGCAAGTTCATGGATGTTGTCACCTACAGATGAGAAAGCAGCCCTCTGCAGCCTCAGGCCCTCTCTGGTGTACATTTCCATACATGCCTGTGCCTACATTACAGCCTGAAACATGCTCCTGGTGGTACCAGTTGTGGCACCTCTGCCAGGGGCATGATGACCAGCGGCCCTCCCATGAGCACCATGGTACATCTGTTGATGTTGTGCCCTGCCGGACATCTGGCTATGCTGACTGTGACCCGACACATTTGGCATGAACATCACACTTTCCTGGTCACCTGCACCAACCGCCAACTGTCCCTTTGCTATGGCCCCTTGCGATGGGGTTTGTAGGGGCACTGTAACTGTGTGCGGGCTTGGGGTAGCTAGGAGAGCTATGATGGCATAGTGTCAGCCTCTGACAACCCCACCTGTGCCTCAACAGTACCATCATCATCATCATCGGTGTCTGTATGGACATCAACCTCAGACTGCATGTAGGAGGGACCCTGACCCACCTCGCCACCTCTGGGGGAAACAAACACACACTTTAACACCTGTACAGCATTGCATAACAGCTCACACATGTACACCCACACACACTGACAGCCCACCTTACTACCTCTCTGTCCCTGAGTTTACAGACAGTCCCACATTCAGTTACATATGTTCCCCATCCTGCATGGCACTTGCTAACATATATTCATTAATACTACCCATTAACATATCATTCCTCTTCATGTCTACACATGTGATCACAACACATGACCTGTTACTCCATCACCTCCCTGAATTGAGTGGAGTAGGTTGTACATGGCCTCACTGCTGTCATCCAGTATTACCCTGTGTATGTCCAGTCATGGTATACATGGCCCCTATATGGATGGGGCTGCTACATTCACTACATATGTCACACACCGGAGTCTCATACTGCCGTCTTGCTCAGTCCATGCCACATCTGCTGTACAATCAACCCATCATGTGGACAATAGTAATAGCTGGATACACTCACTGGTGTGCTCTGGTAATTCCCCATTGCATTAGTAGTGCTGCATACGTGGGTAGCCAGTTATCTATCTGCTGCTGGCAATATGATGTGAATACCTGGTGTGTACTTTCCCTCCCAATGCATGTTACATGCTAGAGACCTTGTTATGCTATCAGCTGTCCTGTGTTCACATATCAGACAGGCTGTCCTGGTGTCTCATGTGTGTGTCAGTCCATGTACATGTACAGCAAAATCCCAAGGAGAAGAACTCCCATGTGACCAACCCTACTATCACCTGTGCATACATTGACACCTACACAAACAGACACATGTGCGCACACACACACATCTGTCATGCATTGACCACAGTCCACTCCACCAGACTGCACTTAAAGACACAATCAACACACACACACCACACACACACAAACACACACACACACACACACATACACACACACACACACACACACACACACACACACACACACACACACACACACACACACACACACACACACACACACCTACATATGAGGTTGCACAACTTTTGTACACATAGTCCTCCCATTATCCTTCTGTCAGCATACATTACATATGGTACTCAACAGCATGCAGTGCAACTATAGTGACTTCATGCTAGTGCCAGTATACATGTGTATGATGCATGGTCTGTGTTGGTAGGTGATGGCCCTTCCCCTTGATAACACTGCACCCATGTACAAAGTGTTGTTGTGGACCTGTTCTGCACCCTGCCTTGTACTATGCACCATACCTCACAGGTGTACAAACCATTGCTGCATATGTAGTACTGTGTCAGTTATGTCAGCTCCAATGCTCACTGCCCCTATGTGTTAGAGCAACTCATACCTGTGATGATATGTGAACAGATGTCATTCGTGAATGCCTGACGTCTGCTTTACAGATCACATCAGCGATGCATGTATGACCAATACAAGACTGTTACCAGTGCATTTCTTTGTGCCAGTCCCAAGCCTAGATAAATGGGGAGGGTTGCATCAGGAAGGCCATCTGGCGTAAAACTTCACCAAATTATTAATGCGGACAGCAGTTAATATTTACATACCAGATCAGTCGAGGCCCAGGTTAACAATGACTGTCACCAGTACTGTTAGCCAACAGGGTGCTGGTGGAAATTGGGCTACTGTTGGCCGAAGGAGGAGAAGAGGCGGAAGGCATGGCTGAAGGCAGGAAGAGAGGAGAAAGGCTAGGACTGTGATAGTGAGGGTCAGAACTTTGAAGGTTTATGGATGTGGTGAGAAAGGACCTCAGGTGGTTGGTGTGACAGAGCAAGATGCAGAGGACAGGAAGAAAAGGAAACAGATGATCTACTGTGGTGACCCCTAATGGGAACAGCCGAAAGAAGATGATGACACTGACAACCACCAAACCTTACCATGGCTATGGGGGGCGCCCTACACATGTCCCACAACTCTGCATAGTTGCAAGGTCTACTCATGTGCACATCCCTTGGAGCACACACACTGCTGTCACTATTGCTGTGGGGTCAGGGTTACGTCTGCCAGTTACTTAACCTGATTGTGTGCACATACAGCCATTCTTAGCAAATGTAGGATCCCTGCTGCAGTGCACTGCTGTGTCATGATGACACACCCTCCCCACCTCCAGCCTTTTTGTAGATGCTTAACAACTATGGCCTACACATGTGTCAGTTTGCAGTGTCCCAAGAATGGGACATTACGTGCAACGCCTTATTACCAGCTAATATGTGGACCACAGTACTATGTTATGACATAGTGTCGATCTGTAATGGCTGCTATTGTAATACAGGTATATTTACAGTTGTAGCACCATATGAGGGTGTTGTTTCACACATGTCCCTACTGTAGGCCATGTGTCCTGCCATACTTCTCATCCCTGCGAACACATTTCTCATAGCTGCAGTTCTGCAGGCCGACATCATTGACCCTGTGGACTAGATCGTTCCACAGGACGGTCCTCTCCTGCTGATCATGGGCTGTCTGGCTGAACAGTAGTTGGTAGGGCTGTGTCATGTCTTCAACAATTACATCAGTTTCTGCGGCACTGAATGGTGGCAGCCGGCTGTGAGCCATCTTCCCTGGAAGACATAAAGATGGAAACAGGTCTGAGCAACTTATACAGCAGGGTTACCATAGTTCTTAATACACATCTCTGTCTCCCCCCACCATATCGGCTACAACAAACCATTCACATAATGCAACTGATATGTTGGCAGCTTACCTACAATTGGGACATATGTTGTATTGAACCACGCTTTGTGCTATGTGTTTGTACCATGCTTTGTGCTGTGTGTTTGTAGCCATGTTCCCTGTGGGGACACTATCTTTGCTGGCCAGTTTTAAACTATTTCACCTGCATGCCATTGTCAGTGCCACTATTAAATATATATATGTACATATATGTGTAGATATATCTTGTGGGTTGTTTATATACCTATATCTATATGAGTGTCTGTATATCTGCAGACATACAGGTCTAATTATATATCACACAGATATTTATCTATATGTGGGGTACATACAGACATCTGGCCCACATTCTGTAACTCTCTTTCATTCATAGCTGTACTGTTCTGCCTTGCTGCAACACAGACAGGTGTCACATGTGAACACAGACTAACATTAGGGTGGTATATATGGTGAGAGATTGCTGGTAAGCCTGTTATAGACCTATGGCATTTGTGCATTCTACATTACACATTAACATGACTGTCCTACAAGTGGTGTGCTCTGACACCCATGTGTCTATCATGACAGCAGTACTTCCACCACCAGCTATTGCCCACACTAACATACCAGACACAGATATTATGGCTTACATCTTTGTCATTCATTGCTGATCTGCACAGTAGGCAGGTATATCCCACTGCCTACAGGGATAGACAGTATTGTCCAGAGCAGTTGTTCAGCACAACATCATTACAGGGACAACTACTGATGGCACACATAAATCATTCCACATCATATATCCTATTATTCTATAACACATACTAAATTCAATTAAATGCATATATGTTTTACATACCTGTACATTTTTTTTCTGACAGCTGTGACAGCTTTCTCTTGTTTAAGTTGTTTTTTTTTTTTTTTTGGTTGTCTGTGTCTGTCTGTCTCTGTCTCTCCCTCTGTCTCTCTGTCTGTCTCTCTGTCTCTGTCTCTCTGTCTTAGTCTCTCTCTGTCTCTGTCTCTCTCTCAAATAGAGTGATTGAGCTGGTTTGAATGAATTGCAGCATGGCTTTTGTAGGTGATGCACATGATCAGGTGATGGGCTCTGCAACAATCAGTGTGCAACAGTTGCTAACTGCATGCAGCCTGCTGTGTAGTACTTCGGATAACCACTGTCACGGCAACCCAGTACTATAAAATACTGACTCATGTGGGCGTTGTTCCTTAACATTTCCAGTATGGAGGACATCCTTTCTGTATGTGGGCAGCAGTGTTACAGACAGCAAGTTGCAATACCTCTTGCAGCAGGACTTGCAGACACTGGGCAACTACACATTTGTATGAGGTTCCAGACCTACAGATAATGTGAGTAGTGTTGTTATGTGCATTGCATATTGCTGTAGTAGTTTAGGAGGGAATGCAGTCTGTCTGCATAGCTGTCAACTGTGGGCCTATCCACATGATGGCCAGTGGATTGTCTGCTTGGTTTTGTCTGTGCACCACACAGGTCTTGTCCTAGATATATCACTGGCAATCTGTTTGTTGCATGCTATCAGTACATGGCTACATCCATTTGTGTTTCTGATGTCTTATTCCTGCATAAGGGTATGTTGCAACAAATCCTGTAACACCAGCAATTTCCAGGGTGTGTAACAGCAATATTGCAAGTATGACCCTGTGTTCCTGCCTCTGCTCTCCACATATATAGCAGGCTTTGTCCTACTATGATACAGTTAGGGGTTGTTAGGTAATGGCCTATCATTATTTACTGCTAGCATTCCTGTTATCATCCCAGTCATATTGTGGACTCCCACAAAATATGTTGGTCATGGTCCATACATGTGACAGATACATTGACATTACCACAACTAATACATTTCCCCCTAGGGCTTGACTACAGGATGTAATTGGAGGCTGCTGAACTACATCTGTAACTGTTGATTGTTATTTATCTTGAAGGCAAATCCTTTGTCTACTGTTGTACTAATTGAAGGCCTTGGTCTGGACAGCATAGTATGTTATATATCCACATTGCTTGCATCTACTGTTTTGTGTGGGCCTTGCATTCATCACTGATAATATATTTCAAAATGTATGTGCTTATGTAATGGCATACATTATTGTATAGTACACAAATAAAGATTTTCTGTGAATGCATACCTGTGTGTCGTGTCATATCCTTTGAATTGTGAGTGAGTATATGTTTAATGTAAGTATTCTCATTTGTGGGAATGGTTGCCACACTACACATTTCACATGTACCAGTTACAGGGCTTGTGGCTGAGGGATATACTTTGCACCAAGTACTTCCACACTACTTCTACATATGTTGGCTACTAATACCTTTTGTCTGTGTATATGTTTATGTACCTATATATATATCTCATATATCTATATCTATCTATATATATATATATATATATATATATATATATATATATATATATATAAAATCTCAATATATATCTTGATATATATATATATATATATATATATATATATATATATATATATATATATATATATACCTGAACATATTTGTCAATGTATAGATGTGTGTGCATATCTGAGCCATTGCAATGTGTGCTCCTTTCACACTGCACATTCCCTACGGTAGAATGACTTTTCTTCATGATATGTAACAGATATTGCCCTGACATTTTCAGGTAAATTGGATTACTGTTAAAGCATTGTAGCTGCATTGTGGAGGATCCTGAAGTCATGAAATGCATGTGCTGGATAGTGGATTGCACAGTATATCCATTAGGGCTGTGGAGGGGGGGTAACATAGCATTAATTACCAGGTATCCCTCATTTGAGCCCCCACCCCCATTAACAGTGCTTATGGTCTAGTGAGTGGTTCAGGATTTTGTTCCCATGTGGAAATGCTATATACATATCTATCTGTATATATTTGTTTGTGTCTTTCGGCTTTTCCCAGTTAGGGGTCACCACAGGGAACTCCGGTCCGCTAATGATTGGTAGTTGATTTTTACGTACCAGCTTGCCAGGCCTGATGCACAACCTTCAACGAAGGTATGCACATTCACGCATGTCTCCACACAGAAGACGCTCTAGCTGAGAATCGAACCGGACAGCATCTTACTGTGAGGCGACAAAGCTACTGCAGCAGCACCACTGCGGGTTATCTATCTGTATATATATATCTATATACACATAATTATATATGTATAACCCC
>NC_056736.1:386189286-386394286 GCF_019279795.1 Protopterus annectens
TGTGCAAATGCATGTAAGCACGCTTACTAGTGCTTTCATATGCTTACTACTGCTAATCTGTGCTTACACCTGCTTACTACTGCTTTATTCATTATGATACTGACTCTTCACATGTGCATTTTCTGCAGTACTCCAGTTTATAAATATATGTTATTTAGTGGGTTTTGCAATAAAAATATTGGTTACACCATGCTTTGCCATGTAAAATAGATTATGCTGCAGTGAGACTTAAACCGGGAATGTCTGCACGTTAGGTCGAATGCTCTGCCCACTACACTATTGCTGTGCTGCTTCATTTGTATATATCTTCCTTGTTATCCTCTTCAGCCTTTTAAGCTGCTTTAACCATAGCTAAGCAATGGGCACACCCATGCACTTACGGTTAGCTGTACTCGGAATTTAAAAAAAATAAGGGGTTTCTTCTTTTGATTTTTATGTCCTGTTGCTGTTGTACACATGGGGGAACTATTGGTGGGGATATGCGGACACCTATGAGTAGTCTTGCTCATTTATTTCCACTTTATGCTGTTCTACATTGCAGGGGTATGTTTATTCTGAGAGCTTTGCTCTGAGACATGGCCCCTGCACTCGTACATGCTCCATGTAAGCCTAGGAGGTTAGGCAGTGCACCTTCATTAATATGCATGGTGCACTGCCATCCTCCTCTTACACAGGCAGTTCCGTGCAGGACTAAGCTAGTTCTGCATGTGAGATTAGTGAATCCGGGGGACTGTGTTTACTGTGACTTTCAGTTTAAGACCTAAAACCTAAAGAATACTACCACTATAAAAATAGTTTATGCTGAAGGGTTTGCCATTTATGCTTCTTTCATAACCCCTATGGTTCCAGATATATGAACATGTGTTTGAAATGTGAGGACATAATTTGATTCTGTCAAAAGGCTTAGCCTCCACCCATTGAAAGTTACAGTGCAAACTTTCAAAGCTCCATTGGAGTGAATGAGTTAGCATACAACCTGCCCTTTATTTCCTGTCAAATGCATATGATACTATTTTGATATAATATACTCACACATTTTAAGGTCAATGATATAGATTGGCTTACACACTGCCTGTGCCAGATTAAGAATGACAAACAAATGCACACAACAGCAAATCATACCAACTGGGCCTCAAGTCAGAGGAACAAGTGTATAATCCAACAGGAACAAAGTTAATAAAATTCCTCCACATGACTCAGCGGCTTAAAAATAATTGCTTTATTAGTAAAAGTAAGCACTTTCGCGTTCTGGTCCGAACGCTTCCTCAGACTTTAGTAAAATCACTTTAAACAGCTATTACTAATATAGAGGGCAGTCATTAAAGACAACCTATAGAATGTCTAGCTTAATTACATCATCATTCTATGAACCCCTGCCACCAAGTTGTTAACAGTGCTGCAACTAGAAACTGAAGACTACTGAATGCCAAAGTCATCATGTTCAATGTCATAAAATTCAAAACAGAAAAAAACACTCAACTGACTTGCAAAAAGTATATATCATTTACAGTTTACTAATTGTTAATGTTAATTTAAACTGAGACCACAGTAGCCTCCTGATACAAGTTTATCTTGTTTTTCCACCTGAGAAATGGTTAAGAAATGACTTACAGTTTCAGAGCAGTCCTTGGTGAATTGTGATTGTTTCTTAAACATAACCTTGTCTTTGCTTTGGCTCATTAGCAGCAGTACAAAGAACTGCCTGCTCACACCCTTGTTCTCCCCTCCCCCTTCCCTGTTTATTACCTTAAGACAATCCCAAAGTTAATAAATATTACCTGTAGCAGGCACCATTTTTAAAACTACAACCACCCTTGTCACTATCATATGTTCATTTATCAGTTAACTCTGTTGCCTGATTGTTTCCAGCCCCCTCATAAGAGCAACTAACAGGGTCTTTACCCGCTTCGCTCCCCACCCTACCCCCTATACCCTCCCACCCCAGTGGTCCCACCTTTATTACACTCACAAACCCCTCCCATCTTTCCAGTAGCCAACCACAGCGCTAACCCAACACTACCTCCTCCATCTTCCCACTACTATCACACCTCCTCAACTAACATGTACAAGCATACCTTACCTATGCTCACTGCATGCACTCTCCTTGCATATCTTACCTCCTACCAAAGCTCCATCATTCTCCCACTCAACCACTACCACTGTACTACTACTCACACCACCACTCATGTCACACCCTTACTCAGCTCCCCTCCCACCAACTCAAGAAACATCCCTATGCATCCCCCACATATTCTACCAACTATATTACTCAAACATAAAGCATCCCTACAACATAACACAGTAACCCTCCCACCATACCTATTACCCAAAGAGCACAATCATAAAGTTTCCCTTATAAACAAACACATTCAAAAACTGAGAAAACCAATAACCTCATGCATATCTAAACTAGCCCTAAGTGGAGATATCCACCCCAACCCTGGCCCTACCATCTCCAACTCCAATCCTCATAATCAGACTAGAAACAACAACTTCTCCCATATTACAGCCAATAGAAAGCCAAGTGACTTCCTTCTACTAAGCCTAAATATTAGAGGTATATACAACAAAGTCCATGAACTCCATGCCACCATAGACTTGTACTCCCCATATAATAGTCATCCTGACAGAAACCTGGCTAAAACCTCACATTACCAGTGAGCAAATACTACTAAGAGTAGACCGGCTAAACAAGAAAGGAGACGGTGTAGCTATAATATTTAAACAGCATCTAAACATCCAGATTTTAAAATCATCAGCTCCACAAATAGGCAATGAAGAAATAATATATACCAACCTCAAAATAAACCAAAACAAAACCATCAACATAATTGGATGCTACTTCCCAACTGGCCAAAACATCCCTCCACTAGAAAACCTCCTCAGCTGGTCTACCCACCATCTCTCCCAAGAAACTATAATTTTATGTGATTTCAATATTGACTGGCAACCCTGTTCTGGCAACCATCCAACCCATTATGTAAGCCTTCATGACTTCACCCAACTAGTCCAGTCACCAACCAGGATAAATAAAAACTTCAGCAAGCACACTACCCTGGACTGGATACTAGTCAGTAAGAGCCCCCAGTCATATATAACAGGCTGCTTATCAGATATCCTCAGTGATCACTCCCCAACATTCCTACTCAAAAAATACCTATACCAAGCTAAACCTGTCATCTACCATCAAATACGTAAAAAACTAAACTTTAACCCACTCACATTCATCTCATCCCTCAAAGAATGTAACTGGCATCCTCTAAAGTACCTCAGTCTTGATGGCGCAGTTGAATTCTTTAATACTACCTTCCTGAGCATCCTTAATTACCATGCCCCCATAAGACTTTCCAGAATCAAAGCACAACCCTCCCCATGGCTACAGAAAACCACTAAGTCAGAAATGAAAAACAGGGATAAAGCCTGGGAGCACTGGCACAAAACCAAAACCCCCTCAACTAGACAGAAATTCCTAAAACTACGCAATAGAGTCAAAAAGCTAATAAAACTGGACAAATTCCAATACTACCAGTCTGCTCTAGACTCCTCCCAACACAGCCCCAAACAATTCTGGTCCTCCATAAACTCCATCCTCCACCCAGGTAAAGTCAGTACCCCTCCTCCTAACATCCCTCACTCCTCAGAAAATATTGCTACCTCATTCAACACACATTTCACACAAACCATACTATCACTAGCTAAACAACACAACTCCCCTCCCCTCCAACCCACACCTTCAACTAGTAATCTCCCCACTGCCTTCTCTTTTTCTCCTGTACCTACCTCCAACATAAAAAAAACTCTTAACTAAACTTAAGCCCACCAGATTAGCAGCAGACAACCTCCCAAGTGAATACCTACAAATTGCAGCTGATGCTCTGGCCTACCCAGTATCCATCTTGATTAACCGATCTCTGTCAGAAAGTTACATTTCCACACTGTGGAAAGAATCACATATAATTCCCCTCCACAAAGGCGGACCATCCACAGAACTAACCAATTACTGCCCCATAGCTATTCTCTCTCCACTCTCCAAAATACTAGAGAGATGCATACACTCTCAGGTCTCAGACTACCTCCTTACTAACAACCTCCTTTCCAGTACTCAGCATGGTTTCCGACCAAACCATAGCACCACCACTGCCTTACTCTCCTTTACTAACACTATCCTTCAGCATAAAAACAATGGCTATCTCTCCTCTGCTACTTTCCTAAACCTATCTAAAGCATTTGACATGGTCCCACACAAACAACTTATCTCTGTCCTCAATAACCTATCCTTCTCACAATCAGTCACCAACTGGTTTCAGAGTTACCTGTCTGACCGCCAACAATCCGTTGTATGGCAGAATGACATATCTCCCCAACTACCTGTCTCCATAGGGGTTCCCCAAGAATCCATCCTTCGACCCCTACTCTTCTCTGTTTTCACCAATAATCTAGCCTCTGCCACCAAACACGGCACACTCATACAATACACAGATGACTCAACCATCATCTGCTCAGCCCAGTCCCTACCCAAACTGCAAAAAGTCACACAGGAAGCCTTTTCCTCTGTTGAAACTTGGTTATCTGATGCCCAATTAATACTCAACCCAAACAAAACTAAACTACTCATCTTCCAACCCACCAAACATACTCAAAACAACTCTCACTTTAACATCACAGCATAAGACAACACCACTATATACCCAACTGAACACACCAAATTACTAGGAGTGGAAATAGAGAATAAACTAAAATTTGACATTCACATATCCATGACCATAAAAAAGTCCACAAAAAACTAGAAGCGCTATACAGAAATAAGCAACTTCTCACCAAAGCAGCAAAGATTTCAATAGCAAATTCCCACCTTATCTCCACCCTACTTTATGCCTCTCCAATATATACCAACCTAAGGCAATGCGATCTAAACAAGCTAGAGACCTGCTACAACAAAATTGCCAAATTCACCACAGGAGCATCCTACCGTAGTCACCACTGTCTCTCACTTGCTGAACTGGGCTGGCTTGAACTCCCTCACCTCCTTCAATGGTATCAACTCTCACTTGCCCACAAACTAGTAAACCATCCACTAAATGTCCCATCCCTCCAGAATCTACTCCAACCCTATCGCACCACCTGACCACTAAGATCCAGCAACAAAAATCACTTGCAGATCACTAAAGCCAATAACTCTGCTGGTGAAGCACTATTCTCTTGCACCATAGCCAAATTATGGAACTCCCCCCCACCCGCAATTACCTCCATACCATCATGCACCCACTTCAAAACTTTACTAAAGGCGCACCTAAAAACATGCTGGCTATGCCCTTGCAACTCCCACTCTAATATCACCCACCCCATCCAACCACTACCTTTCTTTCCACTCCACTAACTACCTTGATTATAGCAAGCGCAGATGCTCATAAGCCAGTACTTATTATACAGCAGGAACTTCTTGTTGTAACATTTGTTAATGTCTGTTATGTACTTCACAGATAAAGATTCTAGTTGTCTACTGATGTTCTATGTTCTTCATCTGTAAATATGTTGTAAGCAATTGCTATGTAAATTGTTAATCGCTATGTAATCCAATGTAACTACTGTCTGTTTATTTTAACTGTGGAGCTTTTCTCCCCGGGTCTCCGCTGAAAATGGACCAACGTCCAGTCGGACACTCGCGATCAACAAATATCTTCTTCTTCTTCTTCCACCACAGATCATCTTTGTCAGCACATTGAATGGCAGTGGGTTTTTGATTGGTGTCCAGTTGCCAGCCGGCGCCAAAACCTTCCCACCGAAGGCCACACCTGCAGCATGCACACACACAGGGCTAGGCCAATCCACCTGGTCCCATGCAGATGGTCTTTGGGGATGTGAGGAGAGGAAACCCAACACCGGGAAGACAGGGAGGGACATGACAACTGGGCACAAGGCGCCCAGAGGATCGAACTGGGAGAACCTCTTGCTGTGAGGGGCAGCAATGCTAAATGCTAACCACACCACATTGGCCGCCCCGAGATCAACAAATATAAATAAATAAATAAAATAAAAAAGTTTATGCTAAAAATGCACTCATACATAAATAACTATATCCACTTATTAGGGCCAGTGTTAGCATTTTGGGGGCCCACAGCAAATGTCAAGATCGGCCCCCCTAGGCACTTCCATCATAGTATCACACTGTCACTGCCACTCCTCCAAAGCAGTCTTTTAGTTTATGCTGCAAACCTTTAGGTGTAGTGAGTACATACTGATCTGTAACTACAATGCTCTTACAGTACAACAGGCCTGTGTACCACACTATGTTCACCTATTAGGTGAAATGCTGTCTATATGCTCTAAAGTGCATTTTATTTTATTTTTATTTTTACATAATATTTTCATCTAGTGATGGCTTCTACAGAAATTATGATTAAGGAAAGAAATTCAGTATTGTTGTTCAGCTTAAGTTTTCCTTGCATCTTTTTAGCACACATTTCCTGCCAAGACAGCACAGTAATAACCATTTAGGAAATAACTCTGATAAACCAGGGCCCAAGAAGCCATAAGGTTATAGCTGTTCTGGGATGCATTTTAGAGCATTTTCCCAATATTTTAGTGCAATGGTTTTGTTAACAAAAAACATGAGTATGAAAAGAATTTTTGTCTTTTTTTTCTTTCAAGGAAGACTTAAGTTGTGCTCAAGGCTAGTACTCAAAGATAACAAAATACTAGCGCATAACAAATGAACAAGCCATTTGTTGTCTGGATACAGAGGTCCAATCTGGGAATATGGGCTGCCTCCCTAACTCCCTGTCAAAGGAAAAATATACTTTAAAAATGATCAAAACACGGTAGGCTCAGGTTAAGGCACTTTAATCTTGCAGCAAGGAGACAAAAATGTGCTAATACAGAGTTTGTCTAAACAGAAACAGGAAATACTTTTATTTTTATACATTTTATAACTAGTCATGGCCTACCAAGCTGACGTAACAGATTACCACCTTTTTCATCATCATTTGTTGACCATCATTCCCATGAATTTCTGCTGATTTATCAATTTTTATGTGAAACTTCCTGAGGAAAACAACATGGCCTTGATTACTCCCAGTTAGATACATGTTATGTTACCATTCAAGGTACTATGGCTAATTCAAGCACAATGCTAGCAGTTCATTTCTCTAATAATCCTTTGTCAACTTTATCTCTAAGTTACTGCAGCTGCACATGTTCTCATGCTTCGAACAGAGCTGATTGTCTAAAATCATTACATTTACAGTATATAGTATTGTTTATTCATTCGCTCCTGACCTAGCAGATAAGCACCTGCTTCTCAAGTACATTTCCAAAAGGCATAAACATGAATGTTGCTGTGCTAGCAGTTATTAGGTCAGAGGGCAACTTGCAAGTTTCAGAAAGCATACTGCAGTTTTCAAAAAGCATCTTTTTCAGTCTCGTATGAAACTCAATGCATATATATAACACAGTGCATGAAAAATAGAATGAAAAGTGTACTAAATCATTTGATTATTAATTGGCATTAAGCATACACACATTAATACATATTTTTCTAACATTTCCCTCCTGTTAATACTTTTTAATTCTATTTTCAAAAAAAGAATAAACAACTTGCTTCTTTTCCTAACCTCTTCCATGTAGGATTTGCAGTTAAGAAAGTCATTCAGTTTAAACTTTTATGAAAGTGTTTCACATTCTAGCAGCTCTTCAGATTCAGTACTTTGATACATAGTCTCAGATAATGATATATCTATTAATTCTTTGATTAATTTATTCATGCAGGGGATTCCACAACAAACACAAACTCCTATTAGGAGTAATCCTACCCCAATGACAATCAATATGTTCATTAGGATGGAACCCCACCCCCAAAATACATTCTGGAAAAAGTCTGTCAGAGGGTTTGGGCCTGGTTTGATCATGGCCGACACTTGCTGAATCACCTCGAGATGATCATTAATCTCATGCTGATGATCAGGAATAAACGCACAGCATTCTTCTTTGATTAAAGCGCATGTCCCACCCCTCGCCGCTAGGGTGAAGTCAAGAGCCATTCGGTTTGGGAGTACTACAGTTCTCATGGCATTCAGTTCATCAGTTATCAGTTCAAGAGCAGAAAAAGTCACATTACTCATTACTTCGAGAAGTTTTGACAGTTTTCACAGCTCCCATATCGATTTAACTGCACCATATGTAGGTAATATACCTGCCCAGGATATGACAGCATCACTCAAGTCCATGTGCGCAAGTTTGGTTCCCACATTACGATGGTCTTTCCAGCCCGCTTCGATCTGTCCCACTGGATTCTCAGGTTTCTTGACAGTCTTTTTGGTCACATCTCGGGTATTTTGAATATTTTCCTGAGGCAAAACTGCAGTGTGTCGGATGGCTGGGACCAGGTACCCCAAAAAACAACTGCCAGACCAATTCTCAGGTAACCATTTATATGCTTTTTTACCACACACAAAACAACAGTCCTCTACTTTAGTTGTTACTTTGTTACAAAATGACTGCCCTGCATGAAACATTTTCCTATCTATTACAGATAACTGTTTAAAAAGTATAGGATTACGTTGTACCTGATCAAGAGTCTTATGCATAGATTTCAAAAATGAGTCATAATCTGTAGTACAAGATCCACCTAAATCGTTTGGATTTCTATAACATTTATACTGTACTGTGACATTACACTTACTCCATCCCACTTGGATGGTGTCATTTTTGTAAAAGCATACAATTCCTTTTTGTGTTACAGGCAAATACAGTGCTACCTTATCATGTGCTTTAATAGCAACTGTGTCAAAAAACAGATTTTTCCCAGGTCTCATTGACCCCTAGGGGGATAACAGCCATCAATAAACCCCCGCAAGCTGTTGGTATGGCCGTACAGACCCAGCAGTTCAAAACATTAAAAGTCTCAGCATACACACGTGCAATTGCCTGATAAGTGTTGAAGTTCAGATGCCAGTCTATGTTTGGTTCATTACGTCTAATCAGTTCAACTTTTGTGGCAGGAAAAAGGAGTGGCCACAGCAAAAAGAACAGTGTGATTAGCATAGCTATTAAAACGATCATACAAGTTTTCTGAGGTTGCTCAATGTCTCTATTCAATCTGTACCTGGCCATTATGTTCTCGTTGTACAACAGTAACAAAGTTTTTGTCCAATTCAAAGTTTTTAACCAGTTTACAGTGCGTCAAATGAATCCAGGAAGCTCACTCCACGATCTTGACTGCAATGGGTGTCGACAGTAGTACCTGGTATGGTCCTTCCCACTTCGGAGAACTCCAGTTCTTTTGCTTTAAAATCTTCACCCAGACCCAGGTGCCTGGGGCTACTGGTGCTTCCGATTTCAGTTGTTCTTTATCTGAAACAGAATTTAACTGCAAAAGTTTGTTATTCAAAAATCGCCTCATCTACCCTGCAAGTGAACTGTCAGCCTCTTGCTCTGCAGAAATGAGAGGTTTCCACTGAGGTGTATAATATGCCCTCCCAAACAAAGTTTCAAAAGGAGTTCATCCTTTTTGCATTTGGAACAGTTCTCATGCTCAACAGTGCTAAAGGCAAACAGTGCACCCAGTTCTTCTGTGTCTCGGTCATCAACTTCCTAAGCTTGTTCTTCAACACCCCATTATGCCTCTCTACTAACCCTGCAGATTGGGGGTGGTAAGCGCAGTGATTTTTTAAGGATATTCCAAAATAACGACTAAGTTGCTGTATTGTTTGGTTCACGAAATGTGTACCGTTATCACTATAAATCTTTTCCGGTATGCCAAATCTGGGTATAATTTCTTTAACAAGGACCTTTGCAACAGTAGCTGCATCTGGATTTTTAGTTGGAAAAGCTTCCACCCATTTGGAAAACATATCTATAATGATAAGACAATACTTTTTATTCTCGCATTTATTCAGTTCTATGAAATCCATACAAATAGTATGAAGTGGATACAGTGGTGTAGGGAAACTCCCTTGCTTAGGCTTCAATGCCCCTTGTGCATGATGCTTGTTACAAACATGGCATGCTGCACAGAATTTTTTTGTGTAATTTGTAAATCCATAGGTTGTAAACACTCGATTCACTAACTGTATCATCCCCCCTGTTGAGACATGGCTCTGCCCATGGCTCAACAAAGCTGCATATCTAAACAAGTTAGATGGCAAAATTGGTTTCTCCTCCTTGGAGATGTACAGTCCCTTTTCAAGGATTGCTCCTCGTTTTATCCACTTCTGTTTTTCTATATTTGTAGTAAGTGTCTGCATTGTTTTTAACATTTCTAAATCTAAAGTCTCAGAGGGTTGTAATTCCTCACTCAAAAGAAAAGCTTCTGAGGCTGAAGCTGCTTGCTTCGCAGCTGTATCAGCCCATGCATTACCTTTTGAAATCTTATCCTGTTGCTTGGTATGAGCTATGCATTTGCAAATAGCTACATTTTGAGGTAACTGAATAGAGTCTAATAGTTCTAAAATGAATTGCGCATGATTAATTGGTTTACCAGTAGATGTTATCATTCCTCTATTTTTCCACTGCTGCGCAAAAACATGTACAGTAGAAAAAGTATACTGACTGTCAGTATAAATGTTCACTTTCTTACCTTTTGCTAAGGTACATGCTCTTGTCAAGGCAATCAGCTTTGCCGCTTGTGCAGATAAATTGTGTGGTAAAGATTTTGCTTCTAAAGTTTCCGTATCAGAAACGATGGCATACCCTACTAGGATCTGTCCTGTAGGACCCCTCCTGCACATAGTATGTCACCTCGGCATCATCCAAGGGAACATCTGTAAGGTCTTGTCTAGGTAACGTCTTTTGCTCAATCTCCTGCAGGCAGCAGTGTGGTTTGCCATCTGCAGGGGTTGGGAGCATGGTTGACGGATTCAAAGTTGTGCATCATTCAATTGTCATATGGGGTTGGCTCAACAGTATAGTCATACAGGAAAGATGTCTAGCAGGAGAAAGATATGCTACTTTTTCTTGCAGTAAAATAATTGCAACTGCATGAGGTACTCTCAATGTGAGAGGGTGGAATAACACTACTGAGGCTGAAGCCTGCACTGCCATTGCAGCTGCAACTACTGCTTGTACACAGTGGGGCAGGGACCGTGCCACTGGGTCTAACTGTGATGAATAGTAAGCTATGGGGCGTTGCTTGTCCCCAAGCTGCTGTGTCAATACTGATGTCATATAACCCTGCTTACAGTCTACAGTTTGAAAAAATTGCTTATGATAGTTTGGTAATCCTAAAACTAAGGATGATGCTATCAATTGTTTCAGCTTGCAGAAAGCTGCTTCTGCTTCTGGTGTCCATTGTAATAAATCCTGTGCTGCCATCGGCTTTTTGAATATTAAATTGGTCAGTGGAGCAGATTCCAAAGCATAATTTGGTATCCAACTCCAACAAAAATTAGTAGTTCCCAGGAAGGACATCATTTCCTTCTTGGTAGTTGGTCTAGGTGCTTGCAATATTGCTGTCTTTCTAACTTCATCTAATATTCTACCTTCTTTGGATATTACATATCCCAAGTACTTAACTTGTTTTCTCCAAAGTTGTAGTTTATTCTTGTCTACTTTGTGTCCTTGAGTAGCTAAAAACTGTAATAGTGCTATGGTGTCCTCTTTACATTCTTGCTGGGTGGGGGCTGCCAGCAGAATGTCATCTACATAAAGTAAAATCTGACTACCTCTCAGTGGGATAAATCCCGCCAGGTTGCTTGCCATTTCTTGTGCAAATATTGTTGGACTTTTACAATATCCCTGTGGTAATCTCGTATATGTATACCGCTTTTCCTGAAATGTAAATGCAAACCAATATTGGCTGTCAGGGTGTATCGGTATCGAGAAAAATGCATTACTAATATTTACCACAGAAAAATACTTTTGCTGAGGCTTTAAATCATTCAGTAAGGTGTGCGGGTCTGGCACCGTCGGTGCCCTAGGTATAACTGCATTATTTACAGCTTGTAAATCTTGGCCCATACGCCATTCCCCGTTTGCTTTCCTGACAGGAAATAAGGGTGTATTACATGGTGAATCAGGAGATTCTATTAAGACTCCTTCCTTAAGTAAGGCTGCTATTATAGGTTTGATTCCTATCTCTGAATCCTTTCTCAAGGGATACTGTCTTTTCTGGGGTCTAAATGCTGACTTTGGTGTAATAGTAACTGGCCCTGCTGTTCATATAAGTCCTACATCTGATTTCCCTGTTGACCAGAGAATGTCCGGTATGCTTTGCAAGGCTTTTTCCTCTTCTTTTAATAAGAGTAATACTCAGCTATTTTCACTAGCCTGTGAGTGCACAGCTGGGTGTGTCTGTGTTATCCAATTCAATTTCTGTTTCTGTACTCCTTGTTCGGAGACTTTTAATTTTGTCTGCTTTTCCCACCTTGTGACTTTTTCACCTAAGTCTTCCCATTTTAAATCTCTATTTTTAGTTAAGCTAACATGTGGCAATTGATTAGATTTGTAAAGTGCTAAAAATTTCTGGGGCAATGAACAGCTTACTACACTGTTTTCTTCTGTGTCCCAGTACAAATTTCATAATACTAGTCTGTTTGCGTGGTTCTGAAACAATTCTTGCTCATAATCTTTATCAGGTCCTGGTCTATTACAGTAATATAGAGTACAATGCAACAAATGCTGTTTGTCAATGTCGAGGGAGGGGGACTTACTGATGGCTATGTTTATCAGTTTTTCGGTTACTGCCCCTGGACCAGTCGTAACTAAGTTCTGGCTGTACCAATAATATGTCTCACCCTCCGGTCGCATTACAAAAGTATCCATTTGTCGCTGTGCTTCCATACCCTTCATGGTTGGAACTACGGCTATGCCAGATATCTGCATTAAGTCTCTGCCCAAAAGGTTTACTGGGCATTTTGCAGAAACTACAATTTTACTTCTCTGGGTCATCCCTGAAATGGGGTCTGTTATTGCTATGTCATGGGAGAGTGGCTCCTGATACAGCTGTCCATTAGCTGCTTTCACTAGTATATAATCCGGTGATTCTGAATCTTCCGGTAATTTGGAAGGGTGTATCAGGGTCCATGAAGCCCCTGAGTCACACAAAAATTTGACTTCCCTCCCCTCTACCAGAACCGTCACTTCTGGTTTTGCATCTGCTAAGTAAAGCTCTAGGCTCAATAAGGCTAAGTCCAAAATTTCATTTTCTTCAATGTCTGCAAATTCATGTATATCCTCTACCCCTTCTGTCACATTTGCACTTGTCCTTTCCTGTTTATTGTCATTCAGTGATTCCTGACTATCATATAGTCATTCCTCATCTTCCTTATTTTCTGTAGTCACCTTCTTATTTAGCCTGCAATCCCTTGCTAAATGTCCTTTTTTCCCGCATTTAAAACATTCACCTTTTTTCTTTTTTTCTTCAAAATCTTCTGACCGCTTGTCAGATTGTTTATTTCCCTGGGTATTCTTCTTACCCTTTCTCCCAGTTTGTACTACAAATACTTCTGACCCATCTTCTGCCGAAAATACTTGAGTTTTCTTTTTCTTTTTACTATTAAAATGTCTTTCTGCATGTCTAGCATATTCAAGTAATGGCTGCAGTCTACTTGTACGATGATCTACCATGTGCTTCGTAATAAAGCTGCTAATGGGAGTTATACTACCCTTCAAGAATGCATTCTTTAGCTGTTGTTCATATGGGGAATCTTGTGTCTGGTTTTCTGGTATCTGCATTCCGCAGTGGTTATTAAAACATTCCAATATTCTAGCATAATATCTATCAACTGTTTCACCTTCTTGTTGAATGCACTGATTAATGCAAGTCCAATCAGCCCTAGGCTTCCATTTTTCAGAGATTCGGTCTGTCAGACCTTTAACTTTGCCATCCAATTCTGCATTAGTATGTGGGAGTGGTTTAAGCTGTGTGTCACGAGGATTCCAGTCACCACTAATCATGTGCCAATCTGGACTTACAATTTGTCTAACTACTTTTTCTACTTCTTCTCCATTCAAATGGTAACTTAATCTCATACCCTGTAAGTCTTCTAAAAATTTTCGAAAATTCACTTTCGGATGGGGAATTCCTTCTGTGGCTTTCCGGATGTCCTCTGGTGTCCACGGTCTATAAACTAAAAGAGTCAGATCCTGTCCTGCCTGTCCTGCCTGAGGATTTGGTACTTCTATGAGTGGACATATCTCTTCTTCACTCATAGCCTGTGATTTTCTATTTATTTTGCATAATTCAATCTCCCTCCTCAAGTCACGTGTTCGAGACCTTGTCTCGATAGGATCCCTGACAAATGGTTTTGATGCTGCAGAAACATCTGGATATAGCAGAGGTGGATCAGCTTGTCCACTCGCTTCATATTCTGGTAAGAGAAGCAGAGGGGGCGAAGGAGGGGCCGTTGCTATTACTAAGTTATTGTCTTCTTTATCTAAGAGCATTGTTTTTGAATTCTTTATTTTTTGTTCCCTGCGATTTGCTTCCTCAAGCCACCTATGCGCCTGAGGGACTCCTAATTGTCGTTGCTTTTTTAATTGACCTTTTGCATCTGTTTTTAGTTGCCTGACAAGTTTAATAAGTGTGAGTTTATCTAAGTTACCATCGAATTTATACTTGTCAACCCATTTTGTATAATACTTAACATTGTCGGCATGCTGTAATTGCATATACTTCGCGTCTTCAGTTAGGGGCGGGTCTCGGGAGCTTTTTGTACACTGATTTCCCATTGTTGCCTTAGCTAAGCTGTAAATTGTTATGTAACCCTTTTTATCACGTGGTACCACAGTTCTATACCTTTTCACAGTTTATCTAGAATAAATGCCTAACTATCCTGTTTCCCTGATCTATGACAAAAACAGTAACCCCTTTTTCTGTCCCTGATCTGCACATGCAAATCTTCCTGACAAAAAACAGTTCTGTAATTAGTCCCTGATCTTAAAACAGAAATAAGGTAATTCCTCCTTACCTGACCCTCCGTGAGTTGATCCACCGGATCGTTGACTCGTCCTCCAATCCCAGATCAGAAACAGTGGCTGGCCTCTTTCGAACGACAATTCAGTCGGAGGTCTTTCAAAACAGAAGAGCCGATTTGGCCTCTTCCCCGTACGGATGCATGCCACTGGGCCCAATTCTGACCTAGGCCTAGAGCGAGACGTATTTTCAGGTCCGAAGGACCAAACTGTCAAAGGAAAAATATACTTTAAAAATGATCAAAACACGGTAGGCTCAGGTTATGGCACTTTAATCTTGCAGCAAGGAGACAAAAATGTGCTAATACAGAGTTTGTCTAACCAGAAACAGGAAATACTTTTATTTTTATACATTTTATAACTAGTCATGGCCTACCAAGCTGGCGTAACAGATTACCACCTTTTTCATCATTATTTGTTGACCATCATTCCCATGAATTTCTGCTGATTTATCAATTTTTATGTGAAACTTCCTGAGGAAAACAACATGGCCTTGATTACTCCCAGTTAGATACATGTTATGTTACCATTCAAGGTACTATGGCTAATTCAAGCACAATGCTAGCAGTTCATTTCTCTAATAATCCTTTGTCAACTTTATCTCTAAGTTACTGCAGCTGCACATGTTCTCATGCTTCGAACAGAGCTGATTGTCTAAAATCATTACATTTACAGAATATAGTATTGTTTATTCATTCGTTCCTGACCTAGCAGATAAGCACCTGCTTCTCAAGTACATTTCCAAAAGGCATAAACATGAATATTGCTGTGCTAGCAGTTACTAGGTCAGAGGGCAACTTGCAAGTTTCAGAAAGCATACTGCAGTTTTCAAAAAGCATCTTTTTCAGCCTCGTATGAAACTCAATTTATATATAACACAGTGCATGAAAAATAGAATGAAAAGCATATTAAATCATTTGATTATTAATTGGCATTAAGCATACACACATTAGTACATATTTTTCTAACACTCCCCCAAAAAAGACAGTCACTGCCTATGCATCCCTCTGGTGTTAGACTGGGATGAAAGCAGAGGTTCAAATTGCCACAGTTGTGTGTTTCAAGTGAGTGCTAACATGCATATACATACCATGCCTCCTCACTTCTCAATCCTAACCATCAAAGGCAGCTACCTGTATAAGTGTTTGATGTGAAATTGAAAAAATAAAGATGACAGTAATGTATTCTGCTTTCTTGCTCCTAGACAGTACACTACCCCTGCACAAGCTACAGTAACCTTTATAAACCTCTGACATCTCTGAGAAAAGTTAAAAAAAACAATGACCACACTGTCCTCAGCCCAAAAAAAAAGTATGTAATTATCTCATGTGCACACTTCTATGGTTTGACTGTAATGAAAATTAAACAAGTAACCACATCCCCCTCAACCATAACCTACAGTAGCTTTCTGTACACACACATCTGAACATGGCTGATTTTAGAATGGGTGCAGTTGAGATTAGAGGGCATTATCAGCTTTATCCTAACAATGTCAGCCCTGTTCAGGTTAAAGAGCATAATCAGAAAATTAACACGTCTTCTCATTTTTTTCGCCAACCAGCAACAGCTTTTGTGGGGACCTCACACAGTCAAGGATGATTAAGGGAACCCCCTGAATCAATTTATATAGTCTGGGGAGTGGGGGCCACCAGACTCCTTGAAGACTGAAGTGTCTGAATGTTCTGTGATATATTTTATGCATTACTTTTGAAATATAATTACTTGTTAGCTACATTTTTCACTGATACTCAGAAGAATAATGTATTTGTCCTGGCATTATTAGGTGTATGCAGCGATAAAAATCAGTGATATTTTTTACAAACACGCACAAAAAACATAGCAATACTTATTTCACTAAACAGCAATAAATTATGCAGCACTGGTACTGCCACACCTGATTAGTGACTGCTGTTTAGCAATTGGCAAACAGCAGCAGGGGTAAGTCACTTTTATTTACCTTGGTGAGGAGTAATGCATACATGTCACTGTTTCTGATTTCACAGACCTTCCCTGATTTTGCTCACAATTTCACTCTGTCCTTCATAAAAAGTTTGATCTGCTAGTAAATCCTTCAGGATTACAGACAATCAATAATTCCAGGCATTAGAGGTTTATACCTCTTATTGTCCACAAAAATGCATGCTGATGCAAAGGATGTTATTTTATTAACTCTTTAAGCAAATTAGAGTAATATTGAAAATGTGTTCCTGATTTTGAGCATTTATTCATAGGTTCATAGGTGTTTATTACGCTAATGACCACAAGGGTCTATTTAAGCCTAGCCATGCATCCCAAATCTTTGAAAAGTTCTGATACCCTTCATAAGTGTAAGCAGGGACATGGGAGATGAACCATTTACAGGTTGCCTGTCTCCATTAGAGACATAGGTGCCAAACCAGGGATGAATTTCTGGTTTCCCATCCAATTGTCCAAACTGCACTTTAAATGGGTTAGGGAGGAACTCTGCTTCACATGGATGGTGAGCCTATTCCATAGACTGGGTAGTCTCTGAGATACATCCCTATCTCTGCAGCAGGTCCTATGTATATCACAGGCAAGGTTTAAGTCTTTAGAATGGGTAAATCTGGTGTTGTTTGTTTTGTGGATTTGCAGGTGGTCCATCCGAGTGGGGTCTATCATTTTTGGTATTGTGCTGAATTCTTCTGCAAAGAAGCTGAGTTGTAGTATCTGGTATTTAACTATTATTTATAAAACTCCATGAAAGAAAGAAAACACAACGTTTCCACTCAAACCAGTCACTCCAGCCTGCTGATCATTCTACTGCTTACTTTGCTTATGTTCATTATCAGCTTTATCGTAACAGGGTCATATCATAGACCTGTTCAGGTTAAACGGCATAATCAGGAAATTAATATATTTTTTCTCCTCATTTTTCCCAACCAGCAGCAGCTTTTTGGGGGGCTCACTCAGTCAAGGATGAATAAGGACCCCCTTGCAACCACAGGTATTGCAGGTACATAAATCTCGCTATGTTGTTGGTTTTAGTGGAGAGAATGTCCATCAAGCAGGGTTTAACTAAGCCACAAGCACTATGTCAGTGGTAAAATATTTAATGGAATTGTGAAGCCTGTTACTTGATAAAACACTGTTACTATAACCAGAGAGATCTTTGAATGTTAAAGGAGATATAAATAAGAGTTATTACCCACCTCGTTTATACAAGATTGCTGTACTAGCTTTTGTTAGTTTGACAGATGTTGCAAAATATCAAGATAAGATAACTTGCAGTGGTTGGGGGCAAAGTAAAAGTTATCTGCTAGGATTTGGTATTCTTAAAAGTAAAAGTTAAGATAATACAGTCAATTAATTGTATCAATGCATTGTATGCCAGATATAAAGGTACTACTCATCTCTTTTTTTCTTTCACCCTAACCATTATCTTCTCTTTTATTATTTTATTTTTATTTTATATTTTTTATTATTTGTCATCAAAACGTGTCCATGTCATTCATGTGTACCACATCACTAAATGCTCCACAGCACAGTAGGGTAGCCCAGCCCCACATAATCCGCATGCCTCCCCTCCACCAGTGCCAGCACCATTGCCCAGCACATCTGGGAGCCAGCCTGGCAACACCACCTCTGCTGCCCCTGCACTACTTGCCCCCTCAGGTAGTCCTACCCTGGACGCTGGTCCAGTGGTACCCTCCTGGAGCAGTGGAGGTGGTGATTTTTATCACACACTCTGAATTGCCAGGGATGGTGCATAGGGTTGTGTTCCACACTGTTGGTGCACATCTATGTCAGCTGGAGAGGCTGCTCCCCATCATTTTAAGTAATATCAGGAGGAGGAGATGCAGACATTAGACAATGCAGCCAGTGGTGGAGTGAGGTGACAGTGATGACATTTCATTGGGTGAGAAGTTGATTCTCACTGTCACCGAGCTTGATGACCATGGGTTCATGATGTTCCCAACCTCACCCAAATCATGGTGTCCCCAAACTTTGTGTGTCCATCAATGGCCTGTCTCTTGTCTTGTTTGTCTTGTCTGTCTGCAATTGCTTCCTTGCCTACCCAACTTACCTCACCCAGACATTTGTATGTTCCTTCCTCAATATTCCTCTCAAAAAAAAAAAATGGGCACCTGTCCCACAAAAAAAAAATCATCCCATACATAGCTCTTCATTTTGCACATGTGTCTTCTTGATGCACTTGATTCAGTCCAATTAGCTATACAACATAACTGTATTGGGGTCACTCCTCTCTCTGAAGGTGACAATCCAAATTTAGTTAATATCTGGCAGATATGTTCATGTTAGACTGTTAAAGAAATTGATAGCTATTGTTTTTCCTACCTCTCTCCTGCATATTCCTGCCCTGCTTTCCTTTTGTTCTTACCCCTGCTTGCTCCCTATTTCACCACTGTCCTATCTTCTGCATTTCTTTTCTTTAATACATTATTGCATGATGGTGTGCATTGTGCACCAATGTAGAGCAACAGAAATGCAAAAGTAGTTATAAGTATTACATACAGCTTTATTCAAACCCAGTACCATCTGGCACAAAAAGTAATGTATCACTGCATTAACTTCATTAACACATGCTGCCAAAGAGTCATTTAAGTAGCGTGTATTCCAGAGACTCAGTACTAACTGTCAAACTTTTTTCTTACCCCTGCTTGATCCCCATCTCACCACATTGCTATCTACCCCATTTTAACACCTTTAATCTGGCCAAAAATATCAATGCATTAACACATGCTGCCACAGAGTCAGTTAAGCAGCAGGTGTATTTCATAGACTCAATACTAAATGTCAGGGTTTAGAAATGCGGCTTGTGTTAGTGCACTGCTTATCTACATGCAAACATGTGTCTCTCACATGTGTATGCATTTTGCTAACCATCATGCAAACTCACTGCTCACTGAAAATGCTGCACATCTGCAAATCAAATGGGACAAGAATAACTTGGGTCAGGGTTCTCAACCTAGCCTGTGGCATAAACAGAACACGCTGTGAAGACAGATATATCCCCCAACAACTCACACTCTTCTGTAATAGGCTCCCACTGAATGTGAATTAGTACACCTCAATGACCCTGTTCAAGCACAACCTTGACTGCTGATTGGGTGACTGTGAAGTCACCTCTGGGGTGGCACCTATGTCCCACATGGACAGGGCCAGTTGATCTACTCACAAAATCCCTCTGCTAACAATGACCATCTAACTATGCTCAATAAGGATGCTTGTGTTTTTACACAGATAGGCTTCTAAACACCATAGGGGCATTATGTTACTAGCATCTTCAGTATATATGAAGTTATGAGCCTCTGTAGGTTTCCCAACATTTTGTCTCCCACATGGTCTGCAGATGTCATCTACTATAAGTTCACCTGCAGTCTTGTAATAGTCAGACTTGTGCCATGGTGCTTGCATAACATACTGTGTTCTGTAGTCTGTGTACTTAGATAGGTAGGGATTCTATTCTCACTGCAGTCAACTGGGTATGTGTATCTGCCTGTGTCTAATCAGAATAGCAGAAGTGTGTATCCTACAGTTACCTCTCCAATCCCATGGATTGACAGTATTTTGATGCTTGCACATGCCTATACATCTATTTTATGCAGGCCTCCCAACTTCTTCTCTCCAACATGCACTGCTGATGTCATCCACTATAAGTTGACCAGCAGCCATGTAAAAGTCAGACTTGTGCTGTGGCGCTTGCATAAAGTACTGGGTTCTGTGATCTGTGCACTTAAATATATAGGGGGTTTACTCTCACTGCAGTCAACTGGCAGCCAAGCAAAAGTCAGACATTTGCCATGGTGCTTGCATAAAGTACTGAGTTCTGCTGTGCATGTACTTACAGTAGATAGGTAAGGGTTCACTTCTCACTGCAGTCAAGTGTGTGTGTGAGCCATTGCTTGGCATTACAGAGAGCATTTTACACCAGCATGTGAGACACTGTTATATTCTCCTCAACAGACCCTGCTGATGTCATCAGCTATAAAGTGTTTCTGAGACACTCCAAGTCAGAGTTGAGCTATGGCACTTGTGTAAAGTACTATGTTCTGTAGTCTGTGTACTTAGATAATTAGGGGTTCTATTTGCACAGTCAACTGTGTGCACATGTGTGTGTTTGTGTGTGTGTGTGTGTGTGTGTGTGTGTGTGTGTGTGTGTGTGTGTGTGTGTGTGTGTGTGTGTGCACGCGTTCACTTGCTTGACAGCATTTTACAAAAGCATGTGGGACATTGCTTTTACCATCTTCCTCTCAAGAGACTCTGCTGAGTTGCAGATGTGCAGTTTACACATCAGGGCAGGGTCAGAGATGACCTATAGTACAGGCATAAGTCACTTCATCCTTTTGAATACAGATTTTAGGGACAGGACTTTCAGTATATCCATGTATGTCATTGCATGATTCGTAGGACCTGTATTTTTTTGGTGTGAAACTCCCAGTGGTCTGTCCAGCTGCTGCAGGTGTCGGGTGAGGTACATGCAAAAGGAAGCATTATATTGTATTAGTGTTCAGATGAGGTTTGAGTACAGTGCTGTTATATCCTCCTCAGATCTGGATACAATGGCCTGACTTCTGAGGTGCACGATGTAGCTTTTCAATACCACTGTGGACACTTGGTCGAAGTTCAGATTGCTAGCTATGTGTACTCCCAATACGTGCACCACTGGTTTTAGCATGGGGGTGTTGTCAATGGTGTATTTACCAGGAAATCCCACTTTCCATAATGCACAAATCCTGACACATTATGTCTTTATTAGTAGAAAGTGTGGCTTTGGCACCAATCATTTGTGTGTGTTAGCCCCTCTTGTATTATAGTCACATCATTGGTGCATGCAGTGATTGCAACCAATATGCATGAATCAGCAAACTTGTTAAGCTACAGGTCATATTTTTTAGTCTAGACTGCTGTGAAGTACATTCCAAACAGTATGAGGCCCAGCACAGATTCCTAGGGTACATCAGTGGTGGTAACTTCAGTGGTAAAGGTTGATTCAGAAACTTTCACAGTATGTGGTCTGTCAGTGAGGAGATTGATTAACCATCATAGGTTCATAAGTTCATAGGTAGGTACTAGGCTATCGGCCCAAAGGCCTACGTAAGCCTAGCCAACAAGGTTCCCTGGCTTACACCACCCAAGAAAGTTATTTTTCTGTGCCACTGTTGAGCAGAGGCACAGAAGTGATCCCCGGGGTGTATTTCCTATTTCCCATTCACTCATCAAGATTTTTCTTGAAGAGTGCTAATGAAGAACTTTAAAGCCAAAATACAACCAGGTGGAAATAAACTGGTAAAACGGCATGGACTGTTTATTACTGTAAGCGCTTTCGGCTGCAATAATACTCAGCCTTCATCAGACAAAATACATAACACTCAGCAGCACTTATATATACCCACTCAAGTTAAAACTCATAAATCAATTAACCTATCAAGGAACAAAGTTAATTAAGACCTATAAAACATAAATATTGAAGCTTCAAAAGGCTGGAATAGCAGCCATACAATAAAAAATTAATTTTTCAATAATCATTTTATATGATTATAAAAGATAAATAACCTTGTCACAAGACATTAAAAGTGAAAAAATCATGAAAACATGAAAAAACAAACATACATTAACAATTCAAGTTTGACATAATTTATGATACTACATTAATTTATAAATTAATTTATAAATAATTTAATTTAAATCTTAAACTTTCATAAGCTTTAATAATTAGTAACCCAAGTAATTAATACTCACAACCTAAATGCTCATCTAAGTAAAGCTTTAAGCTTAAGAATACACTTGATGGAAGCATAATCATTCAAACCTGGGGGAATCTGTGCAGATGCTCTAATCTGCCAAAACAATTCCTGCTCCTCTAAACAGAGCTGCCACGGACCCCCTCTAACATCAATTTTAATCTGGTGGACAACTGTAAACAAAAAACAATGTTCTGGGTGCTCCAAAATGTGCCTAGCAAGTGCATTAGTCAAATCCTGTTTATTGTGGTGACAAGGTTTAGGTCCCTAGAGCATGTAGCTCAGAGGGATTGGGATTTCTTTAGGTGTAGCATGTCCAACAGCTCAGGGTTTGACATAGCTTTATATGTTAGGCAGAGATCACCTCGGAGTAGGTGATATGCTACTGAATAAAGCTGGAGTTTTTTGAGATGGTCAGTGTAGGGCATTTGTTTGAGGCCAGTAATCCTCTTTGTGAGGTACTTCTGTGGCCTTTCCAGCTGCTACAGATGTCGTGTGAGGTACATTTCAAAAGTGGCATTGTACTCTATAATGGGTCTAATGAGTGTCGAGTAGAGGGGAACAATGACTTATTTTTTCCTGGATGAGAACCCTTTTATGATGAGGTGTGCCACGTAGAAGGACTTCCTGACTACTGTGGTGATGTGACTATCAAAGGAGAGACTACTGTCCACCTGGGTCCCAAGGTCTCTTATCATACATTTGGTGTTAAGTAGATTGCTGCCTATGTGGTAGTTCATGGGTACAGAGTTTTTACCAAAGGGGATGACACTGCACTTTTTGGCACTGAGCTTGAGGCCATGGCTCTGACACCAGGCATCTGTCTCAGCGAGGCCCTTCTGTAGGATGTCCACATCATTTGGGGACTTGACTATGGCTCCTAGTTTGCAGTCATCTGCAAACTTCATTAGCCAGAGGCCTTCTGTGTTAGTCTGTATGTCAGAGAAGTAGATACCAAACAGGGGAGGTCCCAGGACGGAACCCTGTTGTACTCCACTTGTCACTGCTTTGAGGTCAGATTTGGAGTTTGCAACTTTTACAGTGTGGGTTCTGTCAGTGAGCCAGTTGGCAACCCATCTTGTGACATACGGATTTATACCTAGTTTAGTGAGTTTAGCCATAATTCCAGAATGGGGGATGGTGTTGAAAGCCTTGTCGAGGTCAAGATAGGCTGTATGAACCACCTTACCCTCATCTACGGCTTTGGTGACTGACTCAAAGAAGTCGATCAGGTTCAGGAGGCATGATCTGCCTTTCACAAACCTGAACTGGGTGGGATCCAGAGTTTGGAGGTTACCAATATCTTTGTTTATGAGTTCCATGATGATACTTTCCATGGCCTTGTAGACCAGGCTTGTCAGGCTAATAGGTTGATAGTTCCCGGCATCAGTGGTGGCTCCCCCTTTGTGGAGTGGGATAACTGTTGCTGTGCACCAGTCAGTGGGCACAAAGCCTGATGTGAGGCTATTATTGAACATGGTGCTTAAGTGGAGAGCCAGTTCGTTGTGAAGTTCATGTAAAATGCAGCCTGGGATGTTGTCCAGTCCCATGGATGCTGTGTTTTTGGCTTTAGAGAGTGCAGCTTTTACCTGCAATAGTTGTGATTACAGGGACTCTGCATTCTTCCTGTATAGATATGGGCTGTTTAGGGGGTGGGGGAGTGGTTAAGTTAGCACTGAACCTATCTGCCAGGATGTTGGCAATATCAGTTAGTTCTGTAATTTTCATGCCATTGTGCTGTAACTCAGAGCAGATCTGGGTGTTGCCATTGAGATTCTTGACATAGCTATAGAATGCTTTGTGGCTGTCCTTAGAATTAGTGGCAATTTTGTTTTCGTAGCTAGCTTTGTTGGATCTTATAAGGGATCTCAGCTTCTTACTGAGGCTGACCAGGGAGCTCCTCCACTCATGGGATTTTACTCTATTTTGCAACAGTTTCTTCCTTCTGTTGTACAGTTTGTTTATGGCAGGGGACCACCAGATTGGCTTCCATTTTTTGGAGAATAGCGTCTTGGTTCTGTTTGGGATAGCATGATCCATGCACTCGTGTAAGTGCTTATAGAGTGCATTTGTGTATGATTCAGCAGTTGTAGCTGTATTGTCCATCTGCATGGGTGTCATGAAGTTCACCACTTCTGTCTTAAGAAGCATGAAGTTGGCTTTGAAGAAATTTTTTACCATGGTTTCCTTAATGTGGGGTGGGGACGGGATGTGGATATCAAGGGTGATTAGCTTATGGTCGGATCCGACCAACGAGGAGTTGACTTCAGGTGCGGAACACCGGTCACTCATATTGGTAATGACTAGGTCTAGGATATTGTTGCCCCTGGTGGGGGTGTGAATAAGTTGATCCAGGACATTGGAGTTTATGAATTCCAGAAAGCGTTGAGCTAAGGAGTTGGTACACAAGTAGTTTTCCCAGTTAATGGTGGGGTAGTTGAAGTCACCCATTATTAGGGTGTTTGGTTCAACCCTAATAATTTTCAGCACATCAAGAAAATAGAAGTGGGAATCCTGGGGCATGGTTAGGGATCTGTAGCAAGCTACAATTTTGATTGCAGTTTTGCCCAGAGTTAGTTGCACTTGGATAACCTTGGATACATTATGCTGAGCAACTAGCCTGAAGGTGTGGATATCCTTAATGAATATGGACACACCTCCACCTTTGGTGTTTTGGTCCAGGTTACACGGCCGAAAAGTGTTTATGAGTTATAGCCTGGTAATGCAGGGGTACTCTCTGGAGCCTTGAACCAGGTCTCAGTCACTGCACAGATATCGATGTTCTCCATTTTAAGGAGTGCCTCAAGTGAGTGCATTTTGAGATTTAGACTTCTAGCATTGAGTAGCACTATCCTCAGTTTTTGCTTGCCTGTTCCTGTTACAGTGGTGAATTTGTCATTTGAGCCTTGCCTAAAAAAGGGACTATAAGGGGAGCAAGAGCCTTAGCCAGTATCCAGAATCCCAGGGGCAACAGGTGCAGGCCACCTGTGTCAAAGCATAGTAGTCTGTCAACCATGTCATCCCAAGCAGACAGATACTGGATCCCCTTAGAATGACACCAGAAGCTTAGCCAATTGTTGAAGTCAATCATTTTGTCCTTGTACTGCAGTATCATTCTGGGCGATGACAGAATGCTACTCAGGGCTAGAGTCATACCTTCCTGGGCTACAAGATCAGAAAGCTCTTCCATGTCTCTTTTCATGTAGTCCAGGGAGGTACATCTCAGGTCATTCACACCAACATGGACAATGACAAAGTCATATTTGTACTTGTTGTGGAGTGACCTGTGTGCGTGGGTTATGTGGTGGATCCTGGCAACCGACAGGCCGCTGACAGTAACCTTCTCCTTGTTTAGCCTGTTGAGTGGGACATCAGTGTGCCTGACTATCTAGAGTCACCTATGATTAGTGAGTTGGGTATGTTGTTTTGCCTTATTGGCTGTGGTTGAGTGGCACACTGAGTCTGTCGGCTATGTGTCATTTGGGTTGTGTTGAGGGATGGAGGTTGCTTGCGTTTCTGTTTGGAGGTCTCTGTTGCTTAGACAGATTATTATTGAGAGCCTCCCCAAATGTTTTTGTGTTACTATGTGTGGATTTTGGTGGTGTAGATTTAGTGAGACTATGTGATGAGTGTGGTGTGGTGCAAATTTTTACCTTCTCCTCATGACTGTCAAGTTCAGTCTTGGTTGGAGAGAGCTTTGCCTCCAGTTTGGCTAGATAAGTGCATCTCTCACAGGTTGTAGTGTTGGTTGGTAGGAGGAGAGTGTTGTCTGTGTACATGAGACAATTTCTGCATTGCCTCAAGATGCCCAGATTGATCAGATAGACAGGTGATAACACTGACCCTTGGACATGCCTGAAGAAAAAATATTTTCCTCTAGATAAGTGAGGAAAGTGACTACTGGAGCTGTTTTTCTCTAAGCAAGTGAGAAAAGTAAGTACAAAAACTGTTTTCCTCTAAGTAATGAGGAAGGTTGAGTGGTGCTGCGGTAGCATTGTCGCCTCATAGCAAGACGTTGTCCCGTTCAATTCTCAGCTAGAGCGTCTTCTGTGTGGAGGCATACGTGAATGGGGCGTGCCTTCGTTGAAGGTTGCGCGTCAGGGCTGGTAACCTGGTACGTAAAAATCCACTACCAATCATTAGCGGACCGGAGTTCCGCTGTGGCGACCCCTAACCGGGAAAAGCCGAAAGACACAAAACAAAACAAATGAGGAAGGTTGAGTACTATAGTAATTAGTAGCTTATTTAGTGCTTACAAGTTCTGAACAAGTGCTGAGCATGAATAAGCAAATTTAAGTGCTAAAACTAATAATCTGTATCTGCACTAGACAAGTTACAGGACAGAAACAAGTACAAATGCAGGCTTTCAAATCAGAAAGTTGAGAGAGATGGAAGAGATTGCCCAAACGGCCATTAACTACAATTTCTGGGCCAGAACCACTCCTTGTGTGGTATACAGGCTACCTAGTGCTTACCACTCCCACTGATAAGCTAGAAGGCTTACCTCCAACACAAAAAGGCTTGGGGAGCTCAGAAGCTTACATACAGTACTGGATACAGCAAATCTGTATCTGCAACACTAGTTACAGGAAAGGTAGGAAACAGGCTTATAGTTTTTTTGATGTAATTGATGTAATCATTAATCCCCAGCAGGTAGAGTGTGTGAATGTTACCTGTGCTGGGGGATTGTGTCCAAACCATATGACAGATCAAGATAGGCAGTATGCACTGTGTTACCTTTGTGCAGGCCTATCATACAGTAACAATGGGCTGTGACAACATCACAAATCACTTATAGCATGACTCAGAACATACACCTACCTGACATAGATTGATACACACTTCAACACACCCTGCAGATGGACTATGTTCTTGTAGAAGGGTGTATATCAACATGCATCCATCTGAGTTGGCTGGTGACATCACCTGATGCATGCATGTATAGACATGCTCTGACCCTCGTGATCTGTGAGGTAGGCCAACATGTCATCATGGACCTTCTCTAAATGGACACTAATAATATCCTGGCTGTGTGCAACAAACGTGTGAGTTTTTGATGATTCTATATCTTTTACATCTGTCAGATGTCCTCAAAGAGCATCATCCTGTGGAATTTAAAAAGGACAAGGCAGTCGACAGGAGTCCACACTGAGGTATTCACTCCACAATGACAAATATGGCCATCAACACCTATATCACCAAGTGGGTAGAACAGTGGATCACATAAGTGGTATCTAAATATGCAGAAATATGTGAAGTAACCTACTTCTCATGTCCAGTGATCAAGTGTGTACATCAGGGCTGTCTGCTAGGCCCTTTTCTGTCTATGATTGAAATCACTGATGTCAAGCATGACATATAAATCCTATGTCCCAACAGGTGTCTGGAGGACTAAAGATTGTGGACAATCATTGACACCAACCATAATATTGGTATAATAGAGACAGTATCAACACACATCCAAGATTGCTGCCACAGCCATGACAACTCATGAGGGTCTATATTAAATCATCGAATGCTTAGAAAAGCGAACAATGATTTATCGACCCCATGTAAGCGAAAGCTTACAAACCTGAATGCTTAGAACAGCGATTTTTTTCCAAGGGAAATAAATCTCTGTTCCAAAAATAAAAAAAACACTTAAAACATTACATAAAGTGGCGGGCTTCACCTCCACCCCCCCCCCACTTCAATATACCAACTCCGAGATCGCACTACAGTGACAAAAATGGCAAAGTAACAGACGCGGCCAAGCGATTTCTTTCCCAGGGAAAGAATTTGCTTATATGCCACTTCGGCATTTTGCCTTTTTGTCTTTTCAAGTTCAACCAAGATGCATTCAAAAGAATACGTCTTCGGTCATCTAATAGGAAGCCATGCATGATATAAAAATGCCATGGGGATTTGTTTTGTGATGAAAACAAATGCACAAACCAAGGATTGTGCAGACTTCACACCCTATCAGCAGACTAGTTGTTATGTCGCCTGTTGCCTGAGATATATGGTATGTGGAATGTCCACCAGCATGTGTCCATGGTGGTGAGTACCCCTTGTATGTAACACAACTACTGAGTATGTGCAGGACATTCACATGACAAGCCATAATACCTTTATAGCTCACAGCCTTTACCACACCAATACCTGTGCACAATGCACCCTTTCTCATGTCCCTCCAAACACATCTTCCAATGATGTGTAACTGAAGTGTACCACCTTTGTCACTGTGAGCTGTAACACATCTATTTGTGTATACCTAGGTATTAGTTTTGTTGCATAAACATTACTGGATGATGGCACATTACCCTATCAAGATGCAATACCACATGCATGTGTGATAGCTGTTTCGGCGATGCACTCATGACATACATAGCTGTTTAATGACATTGATGGCATGGTTTACATCCATGACAGTGTGGCTTGTGCCATATATATCTCTGCCATGCACTGTCAAGTGTGTTTCCTCACACCTCCTGCATATGTTAGTGTCAGGAGAGTATGCTTGATTACAGTCATAGATTGCTGACATGCCCTAATAGTTGTACAAGTGTGTTGGTGCAGAACCATTTAGGCTCACTCAGAAACACATATGTTATGCCAGAGGCATGGGTATTACTGGTGGTATTATTCTGATGTTGTCCATGATTGTACGTGATGGTTTTACTGTTGGCCATGAGCCTGTATCTGTGTCCTACTTGTTGGAAACCTCTGTCGACAATACAGGCATACTCAGGCAAATCAGTTTTCCCAGCTTTGCAATATGCACCCAATCCCAATTGTATTTATCACCCATGATACACGTCCTCTCCATTGTTCATGTATGGATACTTATATCACACAGACATCCTCCACTGTTCTGTCACCTTGTGTGACAGTCACATCATGTACATTTGTCACTGTGCATCCTGTACTGTGCCATGTGAAGATGTGATTAGCATTGCTGCTGCAATAGTCTTTCTTTTGCATTTCCTCATGTGCAGTACATTACAATGTTTCACCTGTCCTCCTTCCTGGTGTTCATCCCTAAACTTCATCTGTGTGTCCCTATTCAATAAACATACTTCCCATGACTATTTCTTAAAAATAGCAATCCAAGTATCCTACCAGTTCATTGACACAGCTTGTAGAAACTGCCTATAATGGGATTCCACAATACTCAGCACTATATACAATGTCCTGTCCTGCCCCCACAACATAATACATTAATATATGAAAAAGCCTGGTGGTCACTGTGGCATTCACAGCAATCCTGCTAACTCAGTATGCTGGAGTGTACACATACACTGTCCTGTTCTGTCCTGTCTCCACAGTATAATACATTAATATATGAAAAACCCTGGTGGTCCTTGTGGCATTCAGTGCAATTCCGCTAACCCAGTTTGCTATGATGTAACTAAGTTTGCTATCCATGTTGCTTTACATGGTTTCCTGGCCACCACAAAACCCTGCTGGCTTACTTTTCAAGACAAGCCATAGCATGAATATTCATTAAGCACTGCTGCACACTGCACAAACACGTAAATGTGAAGGCTTCACATGAAGCCTAGACAGAGTTTATTGAATCCTAGGGTGTTTCTTTCTGAAAATAGTAACATTTTTTGAACAAATAAACCACACTGACTTCCCAGCAAGTATGTCAGACTGCTGTCAGCAGATTTATTTTAAGTAAAATTTTATTCTTTACAATTTTCAGTCTTGAAATGTCAGCTCATTACAACGCAAACCAATATACTTAAAATGCCAAAGCATTATAAAACAATACTAACTACTTGAAATATGTAAAATTGCTTTGCTATGAACTTTCAAATTGTATTCGTATATCATTTGAAAGAGGGCACATTTTGTTTTGGAATTTTCCTTGCCAGGTTTTATATTTCCTGGCACCAAAAATGCAGTTATGTCATATAGAATTAAATGACTATCTCAACTAACTTTGTGAAAAACTGGTTTGTGACAACATATCGCAATCGTATTAAAAAGCATGCAGCAAAAAGCAAAAAAATAGTAGGCAAGGGTGTTCTCACTTTAAAAAATAAATAATCTGCAAGACTTACTTCTATGACTCTATTGCAAATATAAATTGGGCAACACTCACCTGTCCATGGAGTTTCTAGTTAGAAAAGCAAGAGTACAGCAAAATTAACCTGAATAATACTCATCTTTTAGGAAATGCTATTTATTACAATCTAGCAGTGTGATAACTGGTGCTACACAGCTCCTGGACAGCAGCCTCATACCCTATCCTTCATTAAAAAATACAAAAAAACATAATAAAATATAACCCACTAATGGGCTAGAAGGGCAAATGTGACACATGAGGTATGCAGGGTCTGAGTGAGTCATACTTTTATTTTTTTACTGTCCTAACAGCAATTGTAGATCCCATGAACATGTGTGAAGCTTAAATTTGCATCAACAGACTATTTTTGTCACAGCCCTGCAATTAGGACATTTCAATGTTGCAGACTTGGCTGATAGGCCCACTCGTCACTTTACCTGTGTAACTCTAGCTCATGTGTTTGCAAGTAATTTGGAAGCTGTTTGGGCTACTTATAACAGCTGTCAGGTGTTTACAGAATATGTTCTGTTGTTTGACAGTCAGCTCACTCTATCTCACTGTATGAAGTGATAAGGCTGACTGGATAGCTCTCTGAACTTGACTGCTCAGTCACAATCTTACTCACCTCTGGATGCATGTGCCATGCCATTTGTGTTGAGTACTGATTTGATTTGTTCCTTCTATTTGTATTTTGTGACTATATGTGCAGTCTTTTTCTCGATTTTTTAAGCGATTTGGGTCACTCCTGCCTGTTGAAATTCAGGGGTGAGGTCACATCTCCAATCCCTGAAGCAGAACTCACTATGATGTGGAAATAGTGTCTGCAGATACTGCTGACCAGGAACAATGCAGCAGTAAGCAGAGCAGGAGAAATTGACTGTAGTATAGCATTTGCAGAGGGTGCCTGTTATGAAACTGTGATAGGCTGCCAGGTATCAACATTGCTAGGTAATGCAGGGCAGAGTGCCTGTCATTCATTATTACTGAGTGCAGAATGATCAAAGAAAAAAAGCATAACAACTTTCACCAATAGTGGTGTTTTCTCTTTTCTTCGCTGTTGTGTGATCTTGAAGTCAGTATATTTAAGTTTGGGGGTTCCCCCAAATGGAAGATTTGGAGGGCTTGCCCCATGCAGAAATATTATCTCCAAGGTTCAGCAAAAGTTGTTTTGCTTTTTTTCCCAATTGTTCAGCAGTCAGTAATAGTGTTGTCAATCAACACATATCCCTCAAGGCAGGAGGAGACACCAGCAATACCTGGAATTGCTACAGTGGAGGATAGCAGCCCTCGACACGTGTTAAGGAGACAGCAGTATACACTTGTGCCCTTGTCCTTTTCATTGTATCCAGCCACCTCCTCTATATGTTCCCCTGTTAAATACTGCACAATAATGTCCTGGCATATGCTTGCAGCCCCTGGATTCTGATACACCATGGCATGCACTCTCATGGTATGCATACACATATTGGTGATCTGCCTTTGTCATACTGTCCTGTCTTGGAATGCTTTTATGTTTTTGAGTATTGCTGCTACCTGCAAGTTTGTGTACAAAGACGTTGCTTTTATGGTTTTGTTTTAGTGGATGTATTGTATGACTTTCTGACAATTACTGTTTACCTGTATTCCAGTCCTGCCTTAATTTAGTTTGTTAATAGCACTTGCTGTTTGTCATTAGCACACCACAAACCATCTCCTGAATGCAGTCTCCGGTGACTGCCAAGTTTTAATGCACAGACTGAAAAAAGAACAATTAGCTAGGACATTTTTAGAGTGTTGTCACAAGCCCACAGCTGAGACTTGTCACAAATTTGAGAGGCAATATTTGTAAATGTCTTGTAGTGTGTGTGTGTGTGTGTGTGTGTGTGTGTGTGTGTGTGTGTGTGTGTGTGTGTGTGTGTGTGTGTGTGTGTGTGTGTGTGTGTGTTGGTGAGGTGGTTATAGGTTGTATTTACCATCATTAATGAAACTACATGGAAAATGTTTACGTTCCTTTTTTTCTCGGCTGTACAGTTTTACCTCTGAATGGTGCTAGGCAACCTATGAAACAGAACCTAAAGCTAGTTTGTGTGAGAATACTACTAACACTTTTAATTATTTTACTTCTTAAAAAGGCCAGTGTAAGCATAGAAACATGGCAGCAAATTTTAAAGATATTTTCACCTATTTGCTGTCTCCCTGACTCTTCAAGCCTTTGAATTTCTTTATCGCTGGTGCATATGGAGATAATCGAACCAGGTCACTGAGTACATCTGAAACATATATAAATTACATCCATAGCTGGAATTCCACACACTCCTAAAAAATATATTTTATTAAATCCACCTTTTAACACACAGTCCTGAAGAAATTTTTAATTTCACTATTCATTTTTATAGCTAGCATGTTTATTGCATTCTGGAAGAAATAGTTATTTAAAACAAAATACTTCATGTGTTTCTGGCATGATTTAATAGCTTGCCTACACCTAAAATATCTTCCAGGGTCAGGAAAGCTTCTGGTTACATTCCTCTTTGAAATATACTTTTGTTGTTGTTGTTGTTGTTGTTGTACTAAGAGTTTGGAATGATTCTTATTTTCTGTATTTCTGCAAAGGGACATGCATTTAACAATTTCACTCTCATTTTTATCCAATACATTGGCGTCTTTGCTCACAGGCCACAGATGTTAATATAAAATATTTTTCTATCTGAAATGCTATTTTCTCCTGTTTGAATGTTTTCAGCTTCTCTCAGTCACTATTTTTATCATTTTGTTTGTTTTTTTATATAATGAGGATAGTTTCCTTTGCATACACCCAAAATATTGAATAGCGACCAAAACAATTATTAAGTGCAGGGCACAGCAAAGACACAGGAGATGTACATGATTGTTTTATATTATGTGTGAGTGTTCTTATGTGATGTGTGAGCATTGGTGAAGTGGTTATTTAATATTATAAAATGTGCATGATGACTGAAATCCAGTTAGCATGTCCACTGTTAATCCAGCATTGCTAAGTTAAAATAAGTTGGGAGACGTGCCAAAAATGAGTACCACCACAACTACCAGCTAACAAACCTGATAGCTCTCACGGTTGCTGTTTTTCTCTTACAGATTTACTCTTTAAATGCTATTATTGTCTAAACACAAGTTTCATATTTTGAGACAGCAACAGCATTTAAACAGGAATTTGTAACACAGAAAATCAGCAGTTATGACCACTCTCTGGTCAGTAGTACTTAAGGTATAGATACTTAATTTGAACAGAACTACCAGCTACCAAACTGACAGCAGTCACAACTATTGTTTTTCTGTGTTACAAATTTTTCAGCTTAATGTTGTTGCTGTCTGACAGTATTATACATGTTCAGACAACAATATTTAAACAGAACCATATGGGGTAAGGATGTATAAACCACTATATACTGGACAAGGGTCAGCATATACATGCTGAATGCATGCGCGGTACAAGCTTTAGACATACCCTCAGTGCAGAAGCCATGGATGAGCACTAAATTCCATTTATACAGTGACATTATTTAGAAAAGATATATATTTTCTTCCCTAAATAACATGATCATACAGTAGAAAAAAAATTCACTCCACTGTGGGGGGAATGCTGGATTTACCATGTCTTGCCTTGTTTGATCATTCATGCTTTGCTCTCATGATCAAACCACACCATCTATGGGTAAATCCAGCATTGTATTCCAAAACTAAAAGTCTGCAAGGATCCTGTGGACTTACCTTGCTGTATACAGTGAATAACTAAAATGCAGTAACAGCAAAACTGGCATAATAGTGAGTGGAAGAAATGTTACCTCTATAATTGGTGCACAAAATCAGTTTTGACAGTTAACATGGCCTCATCAGTTAAACAGCAATTCCAGGATCCATTCCTTATACAGAAAAAAATAAAACACACTATTACAGTCATTGTCCACATAAATAATCAAAGACAGTCACATAGTATGATTTTATATGGAAAATATCAGAAAGGTGCTTAAAAACAAAAGCAATAATAGCTTTATATAAGATATATATACTACGTGCATAATAATATTTTGCATATGTACATCATGGGCTAATGATACAGAGACATCTAATGGTTAATATGAATATAATAATTAAAGAAGAACACATATTCTTTCTGACAGACGTCATTAAATCTTCAAGAAAAAAGTGCTCCTATATCTATAATGTATCTTTTTTTTTTGCATACTCAAGAGGTAGATGCATGGGATGGCCACTACATGATACCCATACTTTGTTGTTGTAGTTGTGATTCCACCATACCTATATTACAAGCAGGGCTGGCCATGATGCAGGGCCAACCGGAGTGGGCCATTTCATATGCCTTCAGCACACTGGTCCTGTTCCACCAATAGTGTCATGTACATGTCACGGGGGCATTTGGACCCACATCAACTTCATTGCACTAGGGTCATACTGTATAGTCCTATGGTGCCTCTCCCACAACTTCCCAGCACAGTGACTCCATTTCATAATCCCACAGTGTTACGACTTCAACTCAACAGAGGATATAATATTTAATACAGATACCACCACTACCCAACAGCTATGACTCCACCTCCACTGAGTGGACACGCTGCCCCCGGTAGTATAGACTGTCATGTGTCCATCTATTCCTAGGTACTTCTGCAAATGGCAGTGGTTGTGACCCAAACCATACCCCATTCTATATGATGTATGAGGAGATGTCTGATACAAAGTGAAACTCAGGCATACTCTGCCCAGGATAACCATTTGATAACACTAAATCATTTTGCAATTGTGTACATGTCAGTGCCTGTACATATGGGCTAGATGTTGCTGCTTTACCTATGAAGTTATATAGTGTACACAACTCCAACTGAAAAGGTTTAGTGCAGCATCTGCTAGGTGCTCACTGCCATGTCTGTGTTGAAGTGGTCACAGTTGGCCCTGCTACTGCAGTGCTGGAGAGTACTGGAGATGTGGCTGGCCTGCCTGATGACATTTTATAGCATGCATCATTCAACATGCTATGAAAATATGACATTCTGAAGAAGGGACATACTGCACTGTCCCCTCATAATTCCAGACAGTGGAACCATGATATCAGCAGGCTGAGCATATACTCCAACACACTTCTATTTTGAATATGATTGTTATACTGCTGTTTGGTCATGACTTGTGGGTTCTATATGGTCATCATCTGCCAGGGCTTTAGGGGTAACCTGCATCACCCGATGTACATTGGAGATGGGAGGAGAGATTGCGTGGTTAGTATTATGTATGCCTTATATATGTAGCTGTGGATATTTATGTGCACCACTGTGCCTGGACTTACTAAGCAGTCATGTAGGATCCCTCTTTGCAGAAACCTGTGTTGCAGATGACTTGCATGCTATATGTTGTAGTCATGTGCACTTTCACTGTACTGCGTGGTACAGATGACTTACATGCTATATGCAGTAGTCATGTGCACTTTCACTGTACTGTGTGGTACAGATGACTTACATGCTATATGTGGTAGTCATGTGCACTTTCACTGTACTGTGTGGTACAGATGACTTACATGCTGTATGTGGTAGTCATGTGCACTTTCACTGTACTGTGTGGTACAGATGACTTACATGCTATATGTGGTAGTCATGTGCACTTTCACTGTACTGTGTGGTACACAGGTTATTAACCCCTGAGCATCACACACACACACTATCTGATAGTTGTTGGAATGGTAGTCCTTCCTATTGATGTAATGCCGTCCATGGATTTTGGATAGGGTCATTTACTGTTACATGCCTGTAGTCAATGGCTTCCAACACTTCAGAGAGGATGGTGATGTCATAGAATCCATGCATGGTGATGTCTGTCTCCCCTGATCTATTGGAAAAACAGATGTATTCATCCACATGCAAAAGTAGGAACATATTTAGCATTCTACAGGCTAAAGCCTGCAAAATACCTAAGGTGTCATATTTTTTTTTATGAAAAGATCACTGTTGATAGTATGGTAAGTACAAGACATACCTTAGTATTCATGGGTAGAGGAAGTCCACAGATTCTTCCAGTTCTAGTCTATGGGCATTATATGTCAACCAATATACATATTGCATCTCTACTAATCCACAGCTGTTCTCATATTTGCTAGTCTCTCAGCTGTTTTCTTAACATCTAGCTAATTTGTGGTAATTCTCTGACAGTACTTTTTATTGAACAAGCAACCATGTTGAGCACCTGGGACACCACCATTTGAGCTTAGGAGATCCCAGTTTACATGAGTCTTTTGTTGCTGCCAACATTTTGTGTGCAATCTCCATTTCAATTTCTTGTGGTACTTTTTGCTATTATGCCCAGGTGCAAGCATCTGCACCATTTTGCGCCCAGTAGTTCACCCTGTCCTCATGTTCATGTCATTCTACACACATTAGAATGCACTTCATTATTTACATATTATTATAATACCAAAACTCATATGCCTCTTTTTCTGTACCTTTTGTGCTATTGTACCATAGTGCTACCTGGTTCTATGAATGCCAGTTGTAATGTTTGTGTAAGAACACACTGCAAACGTTGTTAGATGTCCAGGAATACCCCCTCTTCTGGGGAATCAGTTCTCTGTTGCAAGAACATCTCCTAACAGTGAAAAGAAGCAAACTATCATTCAGTTCTTGTGGAAGTTATCCTCCACCTGAGCATGTCCACTAGATTATATAGAAGCCACACCAATATCTGACAATACCTCATACGTGTGGCATAACTGTGTGACTTCCATTTTCAGAAACCAATCTATTTACAGAAACCTGTTTTAAATATACAGTTGTTCAATTGTTTTCCTATAGCTAAAATCTGTTGACTATTTACGTAGATGAAATAGAGAAGTTTCAGAAATTAGGTGTAAAGGTTGTTATGTAGAAAGTTGCATGTCATATGAAGAAAGACTGAAGGACACAAGAAGGAAATCTCAACAAAAGGAAGAATGTGACACATTCAACGTATACAGAGACACGTTAAGGATAAAAGGTAGATTGTTTTCTTGTAAAATGCTTGATAACAGCAAAGATATTATACAGTAAAGCTGCAGAGACCACAAGTTATAATATGCAGTAGTAGTAAAAGAAAATCCTTTACAGATCAAATTAATGGTGAAAGACGAGTGAAAGTCCTTGCCTGAGGAAATAATTACAATGACTAAATGAAATGCTGTCTCTATAACATAACAATTACAGTTATAAGGGAAGTGAGAGATAGCACAAGCTTACTTTCCACAGGAAACAAGGTAAACATGCAAAGGAAGGGGGCAGACAAGACAACTCATAAACCCATATAAGTGAAGGTGACTACATGGCTATGCAGAAGTTGTTATCGTTTGCAGAATATAGCACAAACTATTGAAAACTGAGACTGTCAGCTCAGACCAGCAATATGGGCAGGAGTTGCATTGTGTATCCAGTACACCTGAGGCAACAGTCAATTTCAATGTTAAAAAAGAAAGTCCTCCCAATATTACAGATTAAGTTATACTACATTTGTTTTAAAGTTTTAAAAAGAAAGTCCTTCCAATATAATACATTACATTGCAGTATTTTTTTTAATGTTTTAAAAAGGCAGCTGTTACAGATTAAGTTGCATTATGCTCCTAATTTTTTGGGAACAGCTTTGTAAATCTTCTATATCACAGTTTGTTTCTATTTTCTGCTCTACGTTATGGTATATTTCTAAACTAAAGGTCAGTAAAATAATCACAGGGATGCAGCCATACAGTTTATTGATATGAACCTTTAAGTGCTTACTTTTTCCCAAAAACTAATATCTTGGAAGTAAATGAGATTTTATATTTTGAAAATTGTCCGCATTTGTCAACCATTTCCAAGAAAACATATTTCATATGGGACCATGCTATTAATGCTGCATTTTTTATTTCATTGGGATTAATTAGTTCACTTACCTGAAGTTCACAATCACTAATAATACTAGGATTACAAAAAATTAACCCTGCAATATTTCAGTAAATGTTCATAACTTTTGTATCACCCAGTTCTTCATTTTAATGACTAAAAAAGTGAACAAATTGCTGTCAATATAAACATTAAATTGGTCTGATATTGGTTACTCAAAGAATCCATCATATGTATCATGTGTTTCTATAAAATAACTTGAGCACCCTATTCTGAGTGGATTCTGTGTGCACCTTACAGCTTAGTGAGATAAAACATTGCGGTTACCCATTCTCTTCATGCATGACTTTGTCTGTCATTTTTTTTTTAATTGTCTTCCATACCATAATCTGCATGTGATTCCTAATATATGCCAGCCACCCCCTTTGCAGCCAACTGCCTCTCAGTACAATATTCCTGCTGCTAATTAGCCTGTAAATGAATGCATGAAAATTTTGCCTGGTGCTAAGGTACACAGATCTGAGAGGAGGCCAAGTAGTAAGAAATAAAACATAAATCATCTCTTTTTTCTTTCATGTTGTTTCAGTTCATAAGCCCTACCAAAGCCTGTCATTTGTATCATATCTAATAAAATGTCAAGTATCTATAAAACTGGAAGACTAACCAGAAGCATTTAAAATTCTGCCAATATGATGACTTATTTGTGCATTTACTTATTTGATAACCTGGAACGTAAACTGGTCAGAGAACCATTTTCAACAATGAACCAGGCCAGATGACAATACAAGAACACAGAATAAATAGGTTCATAGGTGTTTACTAAGCGAATAACCACAAAGGACTTTTTAAGCCTTGCCATTCATCCCAAATCTCTGGCAAATTCTGGTACCCTTGATAAGTGAAATCAGGGGCTTGGGAGGTAAAACATTTACAAGTAGGGGCCTGGGAGATGAACCCTTTACAGGCTGCCTGTTTCCATTAGAGACATAGGTAACAAATCAGGGATGACTTCCCTGTTTCCCATCCAATTGTCCAAGTTACACTTGAATTGTGTTAGTGAGGAACATTACTTCACATGGATGGAGAGCCTGTTCCAGAGTAAGGGTGGTCTCTGGGATAAATGAGACAATAAACTATAGTGAAACAAGTGCAAGATAAATCATTAAAGCATGCATATGACTTATGTATTTTATTTTCAGATTGATTAATGGGTAAGTGGGCTGGTCAGCTGATTCTTCTCAGCCATATTTTGGTTACAGAGAAATTAAGAGACAATATCAGTTGAATATGAGACAAAAAATGAATCCATATAAATATAATTATAGAAAGCATAAGAGATTCAATAGTGAAGTGATAGACTATATACAATACTTATAAGAGCAGCATTAAAGTATCCAGTATAAAATAAATGATCCATTATGTTCAAGTATGTAAACATCATGTGAGAAAAATAATCAATTCCTTATCCAGTATTTTTGGAAGCATGCACATGTCATTTCTTTAAACAGGGATTCTTTTTAAGATTTTTGAATGTTTCTAATGTTTGCCAACTTGTTACTTCACATGATAGTTGATTTCAGACACAGGGCTCTATGCTGGACAATGCTTTTTTCACATAAAGGCTTGCTTGAATCTAAGCATGGAGAGTGTTAGGCTGTTTCAAAGTCAGTAACTTTGGTCTCTTAAAGGAAGTTTTCCTTTTTAGACATGGACAGTACCTTGACTTAAGAATTTTGAAAACTGGTACAGATAGCATAGATCAGGAATAGTTCTGTAAAAAAAAAAAACATTATCTCGGTTCATTGCTACTCGTTAATCTGCCAGTCTCGACAACCAGTCATCAGCTAACAGCAGATCCTTAGTTGTGGGTAGAGACAAATAGCATACACCCTCCCCAGCTGCCCAGCTGTTGGTCTGTATTCTGAATAGCTTGGGATCAAATTTTGCCTACTATATTCTCCACCATGTATGATATCTTCAGACTTTTTGGCCCACATGTATGGAATTAAACAAGCACAGTCCTGAAAAGTATTAATGAAGTATTAACTTTGCTGAAGAGGAAATAACAAAAACAAATGCATTTTTCACTCTAAATACAGAAGAGCATAAGACCAGCAAGTTGTCTAAACCAACACTTACAGAAATACAGTTTGAGTGTCCCATTCAGTCTTATATAGGCTATATATGAGTTCATGCCATTTGCTCTAGCACTACTAATTCATAACAGATAAATATTTTCCAGCAGCATAGCTCAGTACAAAATACACCTATAAATAGTTCAGGTTTTGTTTCAAAAAGCAGAAGTGAGCAATCTTTCTCCAGTATATCGTAGGATTAAATATAAATTGTAGAAATAACTGGATTCTACTCAGCAGCAAGCATGTCCTTTTCCTGTTAGGCCCAGAAGAAGTCGAATATTGCAGAGTTACCAGTGCTTCAAGGGGCTACTCCATCTAGTCTTATGTTCATAAGCTTCCCCAGAAACTAGAGTTACTCCTTTCCAAGGTGAAATCCATAGGACATAATACCACCACTCTTCTTTTTCTTAGAAGAAAAACACTGTTTCCCCAAAGTCACTCTTTCTTCCCCTCAGTTAGAGGATTCTTAAATCTTCCTTGCACTAGAGCTCCACCCTGCCTTAGCTTCCTCTAACTACAGCTAAACCCCAATTTGAATTCTAGAGGGAATCAACCATATGTGTTCTAGCAGCCAGTTAGGGATTTCAAACCATTTCAAATCAATCAAGACTTACTAAACTATTAACCATCTATAGTTCACCCATGGACTATGTGAAAATACATAACTCTTAATTGCTCTTGTGTATGTCACATTTACCTTTGCCCCATGGCATAGGTTTTATCTATAAAGGGTCCTGCAAAGGTTAGTTCATTTACCTAGTTAAACAGATAAATAAACATGTTGATATTAACTAAATAAATAAAAATATTGACATGGTTATTCAGTGCTGAAGTCTTCATGTTTTTAGTTATTTGTTTAAACTAAGAAGGAGGACAGCCGCGGTGGTGCAACGGTTAGTGTTGTTGCCTCACAACAAGAGGCTCTCTGGTTCAGTCTTCAGCTGGGGTGTCTTCTGTGCAGAGTCTGCATGTCCTCCCTGTGGTCATGTGGGTTTCCTCCGGATGCTCTGGTTTCCTCCCACATCCCCAAAGACATGCTGCAAGTGGATTGGACATGCTAAAATTGGTCCTAGGCATGAGTGCGTGCATGTGTGTGTACCTTCTGTGGAAGGTTGGGCACCGGGCTGGCAACTCAACACCGTAAAAAACTCCACTGCCAATCATGCGCGGACAAGGTGATCTGCTGTGGCAACCCCTAACCAGGAAAAGCCAAAAGAGAGAGAGAGTTTAAAATAAGATAGAAAAGATATTCAGTTACTTTTTCAGAGTTTTATAGAATGCTTAGAAGCATTTTAGCTTTTATATGAAACACTTAGCATATAATGAAGTATGGAGAAAAAATATTTCACTCTATTCTTGCAACACGGATACTGATATTTCCGGTAAGCCACTAACAGGTATTGTATATGTAGATCAATTTTATGTGAAATACAGTGTTAAATATCCATCAGTGAGAAATAAAACAGTGGAGCTGTATAGTTACATATGACATGATATGATATTGAAAGTGCATGTAGGCAGAACCAGAAACTAGCTACTGTCCTGGGTCTGCACCCCTCAGTTTCTTACCCACAAAATTAAGTGATAGTGAGCATATGACTCATCTAGCCATTGCTCAAAGAACTGAGTGGCAATCTCAGTTTTGGAGGAGCTGAGGAGAGTGGGAAAGCAATAAAGAAGTGGTGCCTGCTGACATTCCCTAGACGGGGTAGCACAGTGGCACAGAGGATAGGGTTGTCACTTCACAGCAAGAGCTTTTCTGGTTCACTTCTCAGCTGGGGTGTCTTCTTTGCAGAGTTTGCATGTCCTTTTTGTGTTCACATGGGTTTCCTGTGAGTGCAGCAGTTTCCTTCCATTCCAAAGACTTGTAGTAGGTGGATTGGACACTCTAAATTGACCATAAGTATGAGTGTGCATGTGAGTGTCTGGTCTGGAAGAGCTACCATGGCAGCGCTAGCCACCTGACTATGTAAACCTGGGCTATAGATGATTGTCACTATTGAAGTGACACCCTGACCTCATGGGAAAAATTGGGAAAAAAGGGTTGAGGATGGCTGGGCACATGCCTGGGAACAGATGTTCCTTATGAGTTCTTTGATGGAGACCACAGAGCTAATAGAGGTACTTGTTTTAGGGAAGATGGTGTTGTGTGTGGGTTTTTGTCACTAAGGGAAGTAGGATACAGCCCCACACAATGCCCATTATGTTCCCAATGCCTGAGCCTAGGAGTGCTAAATAGGTATATGCAATGAGTAAAGTAGGACTAAAAACAGAAAAACCCTAATGATACAATGGATGCTGGTACCACGCCTGACCTTTTGCCCTCATCCCAAAGGGCACAAATGGGTCAGTTGAGCAGCTTCAGGTAGGCTTGATAGTCGAGTGTGGAGATAAGAAGTAAAAAAAAAAAAAGAACACTAGTTCATTTTGTATCAGGGTTTTTTAATAAATCTTTAAATATACTAAACAGTGAATGAATCCTATTCTTAGACCCTGCTAACTTCAGCATTTCAATGTAATAATGAGTCACAAGAATAAAATTCATTAATGAACATGCTGAATGATTATCCCATGGTGTCAATAGGTAGAGAGCCACTGATTTAGAAGGAGCGATCCTTGTTGTGTCAGTATCTGCTTACTGGCAGGAATTTATCTGATCCTTTTAACATTTATCTTCACCCTCTTAAGACAAATGAGCTCATTTTATATTTTCTTTTTTTTTTTTTCCTGGACCTTAAGAGATAACAGTGGAGATGTGCATGTTCAGAATATGAAGGGGGACATGTGTTGGTCTTGAGAATTGACAAACACAGGACCCTGTTGCTGCTCCTGTAATTCTGAAACCACATTATGTATCTTCTTTAGCAGCGTATTGAGATTTAACAAGTAATTGAGCTAGGCTGAATCATTGAGGAGACGTGTAGTGCAGCTTTTTGCTGTAGGCTCCTCCATTACTGTGCACTACAGTTTAACACCTCTTTTCATTCTAGAGCTGTATCAGATGTCTCTGATATAATAGTGATGGGGGTCTCTGCTTTACCTTAAATGTGTCATGCACTGGCATCAGTGGTGGTTCTTTCAATATCTTAAAAGCTGTCTTTAGGTCTGTCTTTCTATGAGCCATCCTTGATAACATACCTTTCTCTATAGTTTTTGCTAATTTCTTTTTACCAGAATCTAAGAGTGTCACCACCTTCTTTTTGTCAGTCCTGCCTATCCTTTGGTATTTTATCCTTTTTCTGAATGACATCCTCCATTTTGTTCAGTATTGTTTCTGACTCCTTTCATTTAAAAACATTCATTTTCTTTTCTTTCTTTTTTTTGTCTAATAAGTTAAGACTTTTTTTCTGTTAGATAGGAACTGAGATTGTTCAGTCATCTTACCTTCGAAGGCTTCTTAAATCAAACTTAACTCCTCCAAATTATGATCTGTCATTAAATAGAAAGCAGTGGATTTGCAATCACAGTCTTTGTTAAAAGAATATCAGCCGTTTATTATAACCAGTCATTGAACCCAATGGAGTAAAGATCACCATGATCTAATGAATATTTCCTGGCGTTATATTGAAACCATGGGATATATTCGCACAGAGTGACTCAGTATCAATGGTACATAAACACGCATATCCCTCAATATGAAGACTTTCCATTAATTGTGAAAATGTTGTTGTGTCTGTAATCCTAGCTCCAATACAATTCAAAACTCCTTTAGACATTTCTTAAAAAATCAGAAATGAGTTTCATTAGAGACCCAATGACACAAAACAATAGGGTGTCCTAGGGTGATCAGCGAAATAATTATGTACTTCAGATAGTAAGTAAAAAGACTATGTTGTTCAACAATTATCTCACAGGTTAGAGACAGATATCATATCCAAAATCTTCCAGTATTCCAAAAAGCCTCAAATATATACACATATAAAACAGATTTATGGCTAGAGTCATATGGTAATAGCATGTAATATTCTCTATTAAATTAGCTGCAATAAAGCCTGATTATCATATCTATCATAATCTGTTACCACTACCACATCATTTTTATCAGTGTGTGTAACCACTATGGTACTATTATACTCAATGGGCTAGATTCCAAAAGATCAGTGCAGTAAGTGGACATGTTGTGCCAAACTATGTAGTACAGAAAGTATCTGAGAGGCTTGATTAGTATGTAGCAACAACTTGTGGCACAAGCACAGTCAGAAAATGATAGAAATATTCCAAAAATAACTGCATAAAAGATATATACCATTTTACGATACTATCTCATGCTTATGTTGTACTGTAGTAATCTAACAGAACTGTATGCAACATATATTGAATTATGAGGGTTGGTCAAATGTTGCAGAAGTGGTCATTAAACAATGTATGTAGATTAATGTTACACAGTGCATTTATAAAAGCACTGACAGAACAGTATTGTATGGAAATATAAATTGCAGAATGCTGGAGATTTGCAGAATCCCCAGAGTAGTTCAGGACAAAAAATACATTTTGTTGATGTGACATGATTCATAGATTCATAGGTAGGTACTAGGCCATATAACTACTATACTAACCATCAGTACTCTAAAGTAATACGAGGAGTGAGGTGTGTGTGGGAGCACATGCAATGCACCCTCCCTCAAGGAACGGGGAGACAGGGAAGAACAAGACAGTAACGAGAAAGATGGATAACACATTTTGATGAAGGGAAAGGTAGCTAGAGGGATGATCAGAGGGGCAGTGGAATTTTTTGTTTGTTTGTTCCAGAATAGGGCACCCACCCTCCTTTTGGAGGAGAAGAAGGATAGGATAATTGTTGGTAAATGGAAGAGAATAATTTTGTAAGAAAGGAAGACTATATCGTATAAGGCACAGGACAAAACAAGGATAGAGAGGTGTAACACAAATGTACAGAGTGATACACACACAATACAAACACAGGCAATATGGAGATAGAGGGATAGCAGCAGCAAAGCCAAACAAAGGAGGGGTGCAACCCTTGGTAAGTGATGACAGCAACAAACACAAACAAAGGATGAGTGCAATCTTTTTATGGGCCACCATAGGATCATAGGATCATTGGAGGTTACTAGTCTAATGGCCATCGAACCTTTTTAAGCCTAACCATTCATGCCCCAATTTTCCCAATTATCAATGCCCACTGGCTAGAATGACTTTGGTATATGCCTGTGCCTTAGGGCATCTAGAAACTACCCTTGTCCATACGGCCCATAGGTGACAAGCCAGTGGTTGATTTGCAATTTCCCATCCATTAGTCCAAACTGCATTTGAACAGGCTTGGGAAAGAGCTCTGTTTCATAAGACTGGGGGGGTTTGTTCCAGAGAAGGTGTAATCTCTGAGACACATGCCTGTCTCTCTAACATTTGTTGCTTATGCCAAAGATACGGTTTAGATCCTTAGATCAAGTTATTCTAGTGCTGTTTGTTTTGCAAATGTGTAGCAGATCCAACAGGTCTGGATCTGACAATGCATTGAAAATTAGGCATAGATCACCCCTCAGTAGTCTGTAAGAGAGTGAGTCCATGGACAGGGCTTTGAGAAGGTCCACATAGGACATATTATTTACACTCTGTATTCTTTTTGCCACTACAGCTGTTGCAAATGCCTGGACAAGTACCTGCCGAAGGGTGCATTGTACTTGATTATTGGGCTGAGCAGAATAGGACTACGATCTCCTTAGATCTTGATGCCATACACTTACTTATAAGTTGTGCCACATGGAAGGTTTTTCTCACTACCATGGACACATGATGATCAAAGTTCAGGTTACTGTCAACCTGAGTTCCCAAGTCCCTTACCATTGGGTCTCTTTTAGGAGAGTGTTATCAATGTTGTAATTTGCAGGGGTACTTATCTTCCTAAAGGACATAATAATACATTTATTGTACTGAGTTTTAGGCCATGGTTCTGGCATCAGTTATTTGCCCGTATCAGACACTCCTGGAGGTTATGTACATCTTTGGAGGATTAATGAATGACAATCAGCTTGCAGTCATCAGCAGATTTTGTCAGCCAAAGGCCCTCTATATTTGCCTTGACTTCAGAGAAGTATATTCCAAACAGAAGATGTCCCAGTACCAAGCCCTGTGGGACACCACTAGTAACAGGCTTCTTGCTAGAGGTGGATTTCCCCACCCTGACTTCATGTGTCCTGTCTGTGAGCCATTTGGCTATCCTTCTGGTGACATTGGGATTTATGCCTAAATTTGTGAGTTTCACTATAATACCTGAGTCAGGTATTGTGTCAAATGACTGCCAGGTCAAGGTAGATACTATACCATTTCACTCTCATGCATGGCTCTTGTGACCTTCTCAAAGAATTCCACCAAGTTTACTAGGCATAACCTGCTCCTGAAAAAAAAAAACTGGAATGGGTCCAATGTCTGAAGTTTTCTTATGTCTTTGTTTATCAGGTACAACTTCTTTCCATGGCCTAGCATATAAAACTAGTCTGTAGTTCCTTGGGTCTGATGATGGTCTACCTTTCTGTAAAGGGATGACCACTGCAGTCCTCCATTCCCTAAGGATGCAGCCTGCCTACAGGCTGTGGTTGAGTAGAGATTCTAGTGGGCCTGACAGGTCATGTTTCAAGTTATTTAAGAGATAGCTTGGGATACTATCATAGGTTCATAGGTTCATGGGATGGTACTAGGCTATCGGCTCTAGGGCCTATGCAAGCCTAGCCATAACAATTCCCTGGATATTTCTTCCCACAATATTTACTTCTCTGGACCCCTGTCTAGCAGAGCGACTGACATGATCCCTGGGGTGAATTTCCTATCCCCCATCCAATCATCAAGGTTCCTTTTGAAGAGGGCCGATGAGGCACTCTGCTTGACATGTATGGGCAGTCTATTCCAGAGTATGGTGAGTCTCTGGGTCAGGAACCTATCCCTCCAGCATGTTTTGTTCATTGTGATGACAAGGTTTAGATCCCTGGAGCATGTGGCTCTGTGGGATTGGGAATTTGTTAATTGGAGCATGTCCAACAGCTCAGGGTTTGACATGGCCTTGTATGTTAAGCAGAGATCGCCTCTGAGTAGATGATATGCCACAGAGTATAGCTGGAGTTTTTTTAGATGGTCAGCATATGGCATCTGCTTTAGGCCTGTGATTCTTTTAGTGAAGTATTTCTGTGGCCTTTCCAGCTGTTGCCGATGTCTTGTGAGGTACATACCAAATGGGGCATTATACTCTATAATGGGTCTAATGAGGGATGAGTACAGTGGGACAATGACCTCTTTTTTTCTGGATAAAAAGCCCTTAGTGATGAGGTGTGCCACATAGAAGGATGTTCTGACTGTTGTGGTGATGTGTTTATCGAAAGTGAGACCACTGTCCACCTGTGTCCCTAAGTCTCTCATCACACTTTCGATGTTTAGTGTCCTGCCACCTATGTGTTAATTCATGGATACATGTTTTTTTTTTCCAAAGGGGATAACTATACATTTCTTGGCATTAAGCTTGAGCCCATGGCTCTGGCACCAGACATCTGTTTCTGTAAGGCCCTTTTGTAGAATATCCACATCATTTGGGGATTCAATAATGGCTCCCAGTTTACAGTCATCTGCGAACTTTGTTAGCCAGAGTCCCTTAGTGTTGGCCTGTACTTCAGAGAAGTAGATGCCAAACAAGAGTGGTCCCAGGTCTGAATCCTGAGGTACTCCACTTGTCACTTTCCTGGAGATGGATTTGGAGTCGGCTACTTTTACAGTCTGGGTTCTGTCAGTAAGCCAGTTGGCAACCCATTGAGTGACATAGGGATTTATGCCCAGCTTAGTAAGTTTATCTATGATTCCAGAGTGGGGGATGGTGTTGAAGGCCTTGGTGAGGTCCAGATAGGCTGTGTGGACTGCCTTACCCTCATCCACAGCTCTGGAGACTGATTCGAAGAAGTCAATCAGATTCAGGAGACAAGATCGGCCCTTCACAAACCCAAACTGGGTGGGGTCCAGTGTCTGGAGGTTGCCAATGTCTTTGTTTATAAGTTCCATGATAATGCTTTCCATGCCCTTGCAGATCAGGCTTGTCAGACTGATGGGACGGTAGTTCCCGGGATCCAAGGCGGATCCTCCCTTGTGGAGCAGGATAACTGTAGCTGTGCACCACTCAGTGGACATGAAGCCTGTGGTGAGGCTATGATTAAACATGATACTTAGTTGAGGTGCCAGTTCATTTGTAATTCAGGTAGTACACAGCCTGCAATGTCATTTGGTCCCATGGATGCTGCATTCTTAGCTTTGGAGAGTGCAGTTTCTACCTGTGTGGTCAGAGTTATCGAGAACATGGCAATCTTTTGGTATTGAGATGGGCCCTTTAGGGGGTGAGAGGGGGGTGAAGTTGGCACTAAGTCGGTCTGCCAGGATACTGGCAATATCCTTGGGATCAGTATATTTAATGCCATTCTGTTGTAGCTCAGAGCAGATTTGAGCATTGCCATTTAGATTCTTGACATAACTATAGAATGTCTTGTGGTTGTCTTTGGAATCTTTGGCAATTTTATTTTCATAACTAGATTTTGAGGATTTTATGAGGGATCTCAGCTTCTTACTGAGGCTGGTGAGGGAGTTTTTTGCATCCTGGGATTTTCCTCTTTTCTGCAACAGTTTTTTTCCTTCTGTTGTATAGTTTGTTTATAGCAGGGTACCACCAGATTGGCTTCCTATTTTTGGAGAAGAGCATCTTGGTTCTATTTGGGATGGCACGATTCATGCATGACTGGATGTGCTTGCACAATGCCTTAGTGTAGGATTCTGCAGTCAAACTTCCAGATCCCGTATGCGTGGGTGTTGTGAAGTTTGCCACTTCTGACTTCAGTAGCATGAAGTTGGCTTTGGTGAAGTTTTTTAAGGAGGTTTCCTTACTGGGGGGTGGGGGTGGGATGTGGATGTCAAGGGTGATTTGCTTATGGTCAGATCTGACCAATGAGGGGGTGACCACTGGTGTGGAGCATCTATCTCCCATGTTGGTAATGACCAGGTCTAGGATATTGGAGCCCCTGGTGGGACAATGGATTAGTTGATCCAGGGCGTTGGAATTTATGAATTCCAAAAACAATTGGGAAAAGGAGTTGGTACCTGAGTAGTTTTCCCAGTTAATGGCAGGGTAGTTGAAATAACCCAGTATTAGGGTGTTTGGTTGTATCTTAATATGGCCTACTGATGCAGTGTTTTTAGCTCTGGAGAGTGCAGTGAGGACCTGTTCTTTAGTAATATTTATTGGAAAAATAGTAGTGGGTATTCCTTGGGAGGTGTAACTGAGGGTGATAGAGGGGTGAAATTTGAGCTAAATTTATCATCCAACAATTTTTTTATACCCCACAGTTCAGTATAGGAAGTTCCATTTTACCATGGTTCAAAAGGCTACTGAATGTACCAACGTATATAGCATAGTTACTGCACTGTTGTGAAAAATGTAACTGTGCACTGAAATGGTGTAACAGAAAAAAGTGTTGGCTTAGTACATGAAGTCTTTCCTTTCCAGGAAGCATATTACAGCACAGTACAACACAGCAAAGCACATCTGAATCTACAAACATGCCAAATGTTTGCAGCCAGGATTTTGTACATGAATAGTCCATACAGTTCGTGATAACGATCCATGGATGTATTCCTGCCACTGCAGTTGTCACCATTTTAAGATGTGGAACCACAGAACAAAACACAGTGTTCTGCCATTGCAGTTGTCATCATTTTAAGATGTGGAACCACAGAACAAAACACAGTGTTCTGCCATTGTAGCAACACAACACATCTGATACACCAAAAATAAACATGGATTAACACATACAAGTATGACAAAGTGCAGCTGAAATATATTAATTAATTTATTTACAGTACCCAGCCATGCTGCACATGTACCATAGTCAAGGTACACATTACTGTCATTACTGATACTGTGAACCAAATGTTAAATGTATGACATCATGATTGTGTATGTTGCAGTAATGGGTCAAATATACATGATGGTGGTGTAGGCATACAGAGCATAGAATGTGAACATGTAGTGCTTCATGAAGTCATATGGTTTGGTAGATAGTAGTACTGTGATGTATCAGTCATGGGAAGCTATCCACACGTGGACATGTGGATGCATGACAGCAGTGGTCATGTGTTCCACTATAATGGAAGGGTGATGCTGTTATACCACATCTACACGTTATTGTCAAATGCAGTGTACATAAGCAACTGATACTCACTGATGTCAGAACAGCAGGCAATGTGACTGTGTTACTACAGTTAGCATGTCCTCATATAAAAGTAATACACAGTCATGCATCTGGCATGTATGCAAACACATATCACCTCATGGGAGACAATATGCACAAGCAATGTTGCCAATCTACGACTAGAGACTGCATATATACAGCAAATGTACACATAGCTGTTATTATGATTATATAAGATCAGGTTTACTGGGGTTCCTACAGTGTCATACTACATAAGTGTGTAAAACAAGTCCATGTATATATTCATAAATGGATGCTTAACTAACATTCATCAAGTCATATACGCTAAAGCTTTCATCTTTTAAAGTCATGGCTTTGGAGCTGGTTTCAAGCTGACTTCTCAATATATTCCTGGTGGTGTATCAGTTGTTAACTTTGTTATTTTTTATAATTGCTTCTTTGTGTTGTATTAAATAAAGCTCCTTCTTTACTCTAATTTAGTAACTTAAACAACACTGAAACAAAATGCATTTTCTGTGCCAGCTTCATTCCTGTATTTTATATAATGTATTGGTCAAAATGCAACTCTTTATTTTGAATAATCTTTGCAGATATGTTTCTTTAAGCATCTGTTGCATTTGTATACATAGAATACCTCACAGATTTTGCACTGTGCTAAATAAGTAATGTGTTCATAGGTAACTCACTCCAGGATACCATTGAGAAGTCAACCCCAATTTTCTAACTGCACTAGAACACAATCAGGTTAAGTAACCTGCTCAGAGATACACAGCAAATAAATGGAGACCAAGGGAATCAAACCTTAGAATACAGAATGCAGCTTTCTAGCAGCTTATATCCTTAATTGTTTGCACTCAGTGCCAGATATAGCATGATGTGAATCACAGATTTACAAATATATTTTATTTATATATTTTCCAGTAAACTGGGTGAATACATCACTTACCCTTTGAGATATATTTGCACTGTGTACATTTCAAACATGAAAGGTGCCTTTCTGCTGGATTCCTATATGTTAGTGCCATGGTGTCCCATCTATTATTGTTCATAAACCTTCAAAGATCTGTCTATACTCAGGGTCTGCTTGGAATTCTCTCTCTCTCTAGGTTCAGAGTATGCCTATTAAAATTAATACATTAACTCATAACAATTATTTTCGTTTTCTCATTCAGACAGTTATGGGGTATGCTTTTGCATCTTTTACTAAGTACCTCAGATTTTGTACTCTGTAACATACTCATATTAAACCTTTTTTTAATTTATTAAGAGAAACGTCTAATTAATCATTAGTGCATCATGATATTCTCAACATTTAAACACATGCCGTATTCTTAAGAATAAAATGTAGATGCTGAATGCTAACTTATCTTTAATAAGTGTATGCTGTGGCATTCACTGCACTTATGCCATGTTCCTGAATGAGATCTTTTAAAAACTCAGTCAGATAGAATGCAGGACAATACTGATCATGTTTATAGCTTTTGTGTTAAATATTTTGGAGACAAAATGTCTTTTCTCTCCTAACTACATAATCTCCATTTTCAATTAATGTTCTGTAAAACATATTCTCAGAGTAAAAATCAGATGACAGCAATTGCTGATCATTTAAATTAGCATTAATATCCAATGAAGGACCATTATTTTTCATGTACAAGTATTCCTTCTGTTTTTTTTTTCTTTTCTTCAGAAAAAAAGTTGCTGGTGTGGCTGTAGACAATAACTTGGGGGGCAGATATAGGTCATAGGAGAAATCTATTCTATAACTTATGTTTGGGTAGCATCCTGAATAACCTTAAAAAATTCCCATGCAATGCTGTAAACCTCTTGTTCCAGCACCTGTGCCTGTCCCTGTCCTGGCACCTGTTTTTGCACCAATATGGATGACAAATTGCAGAAGAGCAACACGTGGTAACCATTTTACAGGTTCAATGGAAAAATGCTTCTGTTTTCCTGGGAATTCCTCTTCTACTGAGTCACATTTCAAAGATGACATTATACCAGGCATGACATCATGCTCCATAGCCTGCAGTGATAAAGCTTGGCTATTGCCTGAACATCCTGGCATTGATTAGTGGCCTTGGCATGGGTACAGCTGGCTAATGATACATGATAGTGAGCAGCTGACCCTAGTTCACTCATCCCAGGATGATGGCTTGGCATGCTTCCTACTATAGGAATGGCATATATGGGTTACATGTCAGGGGTATACCTGACCCTGGTTCACTCATTCCAGGATGATGGCTTGGCATGCTTCCTACTATAGGAATGGCATATGTGGGCTAGATGTCAGGGCTATACTCTGCTGTATGCTTGGAAGAAGGCATGGCATGGATGTTAAGCCACCAAGGACAGCATCACTCCCTAACTTGACATAGTAGGTATGGAGAAGCATGCACTCATAAGGGGTGGAACACAGCTGGCATTGCAGAGAACCTGTCAGTCAAAAAGGGGAGGGGAGTTAGAAGCCCAAGATAAAGCTTTTCCTTGCTCCCTGCAGGACAATTGCTATGACTCTTGCATTTCCTCTCCAATATTGTCATGCACTCAGAAAATGGATGAAGTGAATGGAGAATTGGGATAGGTGCTCCATAGTCATGGGGAGATTAGGTAGATGAAAAAGCACTAAAAACCCATAACATGTCTATTCCTTTTAAAATGAGGGTTCATCTGGACCTTCTTTTGGTGACATCTTCATGCATTTTTGCATTCTCTGAAAACAAGGTATTGTTTCTTTCTTATCCTATCTGACAGGCTTTGTTATCATTTTTATGGATTTTTCTTTTACAACTAAACAATGACATAAGCTTTTAACTTTAACTATCACTTTACCTCCCTCTTTCTGGTCAGCATTTTCTTTGCATTCTTTAGGCTTTTGAGATGTTTGCAGATATCTTTTTAAACTTCCCTTAGGATCTTCACCTTTCTGTGACTTCTTAGTTTTCAGTTTTAGCTTCATTTTCAAGATGTTACATAATATTAATATATTCCATTTCATCATGATATTGTGATCTTACCAGTGTGAATTTATTGTATCAGTCTAATTGTACCAGTAAAAAATGTATACTTTTATTTGATATGTTTCTATATAATGTGAAGCAGTCTAGTATGATTCTGTGTGTATCATTTTCTAATACTGCAGTGTCAAAAATGACACTAATGATTCAATTTAACTGTACTAATGTACATTGCATTTTGTATTACATTGTACCCATGTGGCTTTTCTCCCTGAGCCTCTACTGTAAAGGGGGTTCTACTCCCAGTCAGATTTTCCTGGTTAACAATTTAAAAAAAAAATTAATAATAAATGTATATCTAATATTTCTATAGCATAAAAGCTTTCAAGACATGTGTGTTCTAATCTTAGTAGGTTTGTCACATCTAGCACAATGTTCAGAATTATATGTTTGAAATAGGCAGATACATTCAGAACGTAATAAAATAACTGGCACATTGACATGATTACAGGAGAAATAAGATAGAAGCAGTGCCTATACTTGTAATCCGAATCATATCTGATGTCAGATGGAGGGGCACATAAACACACAGTGACCTTGCAGAAGAGGATCCAATAATACTTACAGCACTCGTGAAACTGTTTTAAACTAAAGGAACCATAGTGATAATTTTTATTTTGCATAGAAATGGATGCCAGTAAAGATGATTAGGAAGTTGATGCCATGATGACTTGGTTACTTATATCAGCCAATACATTCACTCCAATGGAGCTCTGGAGGTTTGTAATCTTAACTTCCAATGATTGCATCATGAGCTTTTTGTCAAAATCAAGTTATGCCCTCACAATTCAAACAAATGATCATATCTCTGTAGCAATGTAATGTAAATGGCAACCTGCTCAACACAAACAAATCTTTACAGCATGAGTGTTATATTCTAGGTCTTAAACTAGATTTTGTATGTCATAATAAACTCAGTAAATATTAATTTTGTAACATTTTGTAAACCACTTACAATTTTTCGGTAACCACTCAAGCTACACACATACTGTCTGCAGCATTTTGTCCATCCCTCTCTAAGATTTCATGTGAAGCTAAGCAGTTCTGTGTGTGGTAGACAAATATGAAAATTATGACAATATCAATTCATAATATGTGAGCAACGATTAATATGTCTTTATCAGGACCAAAATGAAGTCACATAAGAGTTAATTCATGTTGCACATCATGCTAGCTTTAAGATGAAGTCTTTCAATAGCTTGTACGTAGGATGGTTTTGGAATTATTATTGCAGATATGGGTATGCTTTATTAGATGCCAGAGGTGCCAGAAGGATTGGTATTCACATTGACTCCAACCTTTTTTCTTATTTTGTATATGTGACCTAGTAGACTGTAACTACAGAAACACCTGGAGGTGTCACTAGGCTGCAATGAGCTATTTATGTTTCACTGATCTTTGTAATCTGTCTGGAAAATATACTTGTTTGATACTGTCAACACATTTGGTACCTCGTGTGTAAAAATAGATCACCTATTTGTTTCCTATTCAAGACATAACAGTAAGCATTAAGAACTCGTGTGTGTGTGTGTGTGTGTGTGTGTGTGTGTGTGTGTGTGTGTGTGTGTGTGTGTGTGTGTGTGTGTGTGTACCCTACAGATACAAGACCTCAAGTCTTAAAAGAAAAACTTTTGCTATGTCCCTGGGTTGCATGTGTTCTACCAAAACTACTAATTCATTTTAGATAGCTTGCTTAAAAATAACCATTAGTGATCCTACGAAAGAACCTTGTATACACTTTTTAGTTTCAAAAAGTATGCCTGTAAAATACATCTTGCTGTGAGCCAACAACACTAATCTCTGCACCACTGCTCTGCCAATCAGTCTACTGTTTTAGCAATAACCCACAGCTGGTTGTGGCTATCACGGGATTTACCCACAGTTTGCGTGCTTTGATCATGAGGGTGAAGACCAAGTGATTAAATAAAGCTAACCATGGTTAAAAACTGTGATAACCACTTCCAGGAGTGGGGTAGTGCTATTACAGAATGACATTATTGAAGAAAGAAATTGCTTACCTTTCTTGAATAATGCCTTTGTATAATGGCACTTTAGTCTTTGTATAACTGCGGTTTAGTCCTTGTATAACTGCGCTTTAGTCTTTGTAGTCTTCTACATTGTCTTCTGTCCACTTATGTGCTGCGCACATGTATGGGAAGTATGTTCTGTCTGCACCATACATCAGTGCAGTGCAAGAGAAGCAACGAAGAAGAGGGCATCTCTATTGTTGTTGTTATTATTGTTGTTGTTGCTTTTTTTAACAAGGGATAGTGGAAAAATATGAGGACAATCAGGTATGTTTCTATTTCTTTAGTTTTTCATATTTTGCTCTGTCCCCGGCTGTTATCCAGCACATACCGATAAAATACTGCAGAGACAGGACTCCTCTCTATTGGTACATGCTCAGTTTACAACGGGCATGTGCTTTATAGTCAGCATGTTCATTTTTGAACAGTACTGATCATTACTGAATAATTTGCTTTAGTACATCTACAATACGGACATGCAGCAAGTATAGTCAGATATACTGAAAACTGATAAAACTATGAAATTATGACCTAAGAGCTAGTTTGGCTCTAGGTCCCTTCCTTATATATTCTTTTTGTTACTTTTATAACTTTTATGAGCGTATTCTAAAAGTAAAGAAGAAAGGTATCTTCTATGGAAAGTCCTTCAGTTCAACAGAAGAAAATAGCCCAAGATTCATATAAAACTCTTTAACAGCCTATGAACACCTTCAAAATCATCACTACTTTCTCTCTTAACATCATGTTCTTTTTTTCTGACTTTACTAGCTAGCTCCCCCCTAAACAACTTGGCATCTCATTTAAAAATGAGATTCCCAGATGCCTGAAAAATATTAGCTTGTAACCCTTAAGGTATCACTGTTGTTTCTCAGTCTCTTGAATCTTCTACTTTACTGATTAATAGATTAATGTTTTTGTTCCTACCCAATTTAATCCTGAGGACAAGATAACCAACCTATTAAGTGGTTTAAAAGCTTATCAGTCATTCAAAAACCTTTCATGTAGAATAGTTAAGATAGAATATGCTCACATCTCAGAGTCTGAGAATCGGACTTGAGACTAGTTATAGAACATTCTAATATCTTAGAGTCTGACTTGGGACTAGTTATAAAATAAAAAGCAGACCACACTGCCAAAAGAGCAAAGCTTAGAAATAGAACTTCCTCAGGCATCCATCAAATCAGTTCACATAACACTATATATATATATATATATATATATATATATATATATATATATATATATATATATATATATATATATATATATATATATATATATATATATATAATCATTATCCAGTCACAATCCCTCAACATCCCAGGACTTCCTACCTAACCAAAACAACTTTAAAATTCCAAAAACTTTCATTCACAAATTTTATAATCAAGGTTCTAGCAACCAAACAGAACAGTATATTGAAACATACATAAAAAATATATATGTACATAAAAACAAATAAACAGATTCCAATACACACTAAAGCAGATTAAAAAAAATGATTATTCAATGTACTATTCTACCCTCTAATGATGCCGCGGTGGTATGGCGGTAGCGTTGTTACCTCACAGCAAGAGGTTCTCCTGTTCGATTCTTGGCTGGGCTTGGGAGTGCCTTCTGTGTGGAGTCTGCATGTCCTCCCTGCGGTTGGGTAGCGTTCAAAAGACATGCGAGCGTAAATTGGCATGCCTTCGATTGAAGGTTGAGCGTTGAGCTGGCACCTTGGCATTTCGTAAAAATCTACTGCCAATCATTAGCGGCCCGGAGTTCCGCTATGGTGACCCCTTACCGGGAAAAAGCCAAAAGACAAACAACAACCATGCTACCCTCTAATGTCCTATTTGATTATAGCAATACTAAAACCATTATGTAAGTCAATATAAATCCCATCCCAAACCAAGTTAAAACATATAAATATATATATATATATATATATATATATATATATATATATATATATATATATATATATATATATATATAGGGGTCCACTATGTAATCCCAAAATACTGAAATCCCGAATTTCAGTATTTCAAAATTACATAGCCAAAAACACAAAATTCTGAAAGCCGCAGAAGCACAAAATTCAAAATCCCGAAGCACGAATATGTTGAATTAGCACTTCTGCTGGTGCGGTTTTCGAATGGATGGGTGGAAGTTTAGGTAAGTATGCATGTGTAAGTGTGTTGGTTAGGGGCTTTAGTGTGTATAAGTGTGTGTTGTGACTGTGATGTGTGTGTGTGTGTGTGTGTGTGTGTGTGTGTGTGTGTGTGTGTGTGTGTGTGTGTGTGTGTGTGTGGGGGACTGTAAAATGTGTGGGTGTGAGTTTCCTTTGTGTGTCTGTGCGATCTCTGAGTTAGAATATTTAAGTGGGGGGTGCAGGGGGGCTTGCCCACCTACTTATCTGTAGTGTAGTATTATATATTTGATTGTGGAGGAAGTTGTGTGTATGTGTGTGCTGTATGTGTAGAGTACTTTCGGGATTTTAAATTTTGCAGTTATGGGGTTTCGGGATTATGTATTGTAGTTGTGTTTTCGGCTATGTAATTTCGAAATACTGAAATTTGGGATTTCAGTATTTCAGGATTACATAGTGAACGCATACATAGGAGTAGTTATAAGTGAAACCTTAATCACTAGACATTGTTATAATCTAGCAGCCCTAAGTTTTAGGACAGGGGACAGGGAGACATGTTCATTAAGAACGGGAAAATTACAAGCTTCTAAAATTAATTGCCAGTATAATTCCTGGTATTCAATTTTAGTCTCCCATTGCCCACCCCTAATCTCATGTGGAACTTCCTCAAGCACAAAAAATAAAAATGTATCACCTTTACATTGGATAGTATGTTTGTAAGGTGCATTCTTAATATCTTTCTTACGAATATCGTATAGGTGTTGATATATACGTCTCCTAAGGGCCCTTTCAGTTTTCCCCACATAGAAAGCAGAGCAAAATTTACACTCTGCTAAATAAATAAAACCCTTACTCTCACAATTAGAAAACTGTCTGCCATAAATAAATATGTCCCTACTTTTGATATAAATATTCTCCATATTTCTAATGTAGGGGCATTGGGCACATCTACCACATTTAAATGTACCTTTTCTTCTATTAACATCTTTCCAAACCTGTACTTGCTGATCCAGAATACTTTTCACACATCTCTTCTAAAGGTAAAATTAAGAGGTTGCTTGAAAATCGTCTCCAAACTTGAAAAAAATAGAAAACATTCTCCAATTTTTCAAAATTATATTTTTAATAATAGCAGGTTCACTATTAAAATTTAAAATAAAAGAAACTAGTAACTTATCGCCATCCTTTCTAATCTGGTTAGTCTGTGCCATAGAAATAATCCAATCATACTCTCTATCTAAAATAGGACAAAACCTATTATTTCTCCCCTTTCTCACCTCACTAAGAACCTCGTCTACCATTGTAGGAGGGTATTTCCATTCTAAAAACATGTTCTTCAAACTATCACATTCATATAAGAAATCCATATCAGAAGTCGTTCTTGGGATCCTAATAAATTACCCTTTTACAATACTTCTTTTTTGTTTATATGGATGGGCAATCATAAAATAAAGGGTAAGAGTTCGAGAATTTACTCTTTCTAAATACCGTAGATGTAAACTCATTTTTAATGAAATCCCTATGTATCATAATGTCCAATAGTCAACCTTCTCATTGGTAATATTATAAGTAAATTTTAAAAACTCTGTTGTACTACTAATATACGTTAAAAACTCATTTAATCTCTCCTTGGTATCAATCCAGAAGATACATAAATCATCTAAAAATCTCTTGTATAAACACCAACACTTAACATACTGTAGGGGTAATTAAAATTATACTTTTTTCTCCCACATTTTTAATACAATATTAGCATAACTGGGGGCACAACATGCCTCCCATACCTACTCCTTTTATTTGTTTAAAGAATTCCCCCCTCAAAGTGGATGTAGTTATTATTCAATACCATTTCCATCAAATCCATAATAACCCTGAAATCCTTAAATGGGAATTTTTTTAGCCTCCAACATTGCCACCTCATGCCACTCAATACCGGTATTATGGGGAATCACTGAAAACAAATCCATAATATCAATAGTCACAAAAATAATTTCTATTTTAAAGATCCATTGATCTGTCGATTTCAAAAAATCCCAAAAATCCTTTAGGATTCCCTCATGCTCCATTCAAATAGTTTTTAGCCTAGAATCAGTGTATTTAGCAAGGGCATATGTTTTTGACTCACTTGCTGCCACAATGGGTTTTATAGGCAGGTTATCCACATCCTTGCATAGCTTAGGGATCCCAAAAATATAAGGTATCACAGGTGTCGCTATCCATAAGTAGTTATACAAGTCAATATCAATCAATTCATCATATAATAATTCTCTTAAAGCCATATCAATTTTTGAATAAGCTATATTGATCTCGTTAATAGATACCCTATTATATTTTTCCTCATCACCCAAAACTTCCTCCATTTTAGCAAGATATATTACACTGTCCATAATAACCATCCCCCTATGCCCCCCACCCCTTATCAGGCTTCACAACCCTAATATTTTTATTCCTACGTAACTCCATTAGAAGCTGCCTTTCCTGATAGGGGAGACAGGGATAAGTCTTAGATTTACTTAACGCCTCCCTAAGTTCTTTTTCTACCACCACCACCTCAAAATTTCTCAATTGAGGATGTAGAGGGGGTGATATTAGTAAATTGTTGACTGATTTAAAATTATTTGTGAGAAAGAAAAATTTGGAATTGATTTATGGAGGAAATGATAAGAAAAATATAGACAAGCATACTTTTAAAAAGAAAAGTATTTTTAATCCCCCTCTGCATTTGCAATTGAGAAATTGAGTGGTTTGAGGAGGCTCTTTTGGAGGCTAAAAATATTTCAAGGTTATTATGGATTTGATGGAAATGGTATTGGATAATAACTACATCCACTCTGAGGGGTGATTCTTTAAACAAATAAAAGGAGTAGCTATGGGGGCATGTTGTGCCCCCAGTTATGCTAATATTGTTTTAAAAATGTGGGCGAAAAAATATATTTTTAATTCCCCTTATGTTAAGTGTTGGCGTTTATACAAGAGATATTTAAATGATTTGTGTATCTTCTGGATTGATACTGAAGAGCGGCTGAATGAGTTTTTAACATATATTAGTAGTACAACATAATTTTTAAAATTTACTTATAATATTACTGAGGAGAAGGTTGACTATTTGGACTTTACAATACATAAGGATTTGGTTAAAAATGAGTTTAGATCTACAGTATTTACAAAGAGTACATTTTTAAACTCCTACCTTTATTTTACAAGTGCCCATCCATATAAACAAAAAAGAAGTATTGTAAAAGGGCAATTTATTAGGATCTCAAGAATGATTTCTGATGATATGGATTTCTTATATGAATGTGATAGGTTGAAGAACATGTTTTTAAAACGGAAATACCCTCCTGCAATGGTAGATGAGGTTCTTAATGAGGTGAGAGAGGGGAGAAATAATAAGTTTTGTCCTATTTTAGGTAGAGAGGATGATAGGATTATTTCTATGGCACAGACTAACCAGATGAGAAAGGATGACGATAAGTTACTAGGTTCTTTTATTTTAAACTTTAATAGGGAAACTGCTATTATGAAAAATATAATTTTGAAGAATTGGGAGATTTGTTTCTGGTTTTCAGATTTGGAGACAATTTTTAAACAACCCCTTCATTTTACCTTTAGGAGAGATAGAACTATGAAATGTATTCTGGAGCAGCAAGTACGGCTTTAGAAAGATGTTAATAGAAGAAAAGGCACATTTTAATGTGGTAGATGTGCCCAATGCCCCCACATTAGAAATATGGAGAATATTTATATCAAAAGTAGGGACAGATTTATTTATGGCACACAGTTTTGTAACTGTGAGTGTAAGGGTGTTATTTATTTAACAGAGTGTAAATTATGCTCTGCTTTCTATGTGGGGGAAAACTGAAAGGGCCCTTAGGAGACGCAGATATGAACATTTATATATTTGTAAGAAAGATATTAAGAATGCACTTTATAAACATACCATCCAATGTAAAGGTGCTACTTTTTTTTTTTTTTTTTTTGTGCTTGAGGAAGCTCCACATGAGATTAGGGGCGGGCAATTGGAGACTAAAATCGAATACTGGGAATTATACTGGCAATTAATTTTAGAAGCTTGTAATTTTCCCGGTCTTAATGAACATCTCTCCCTGGCACCTGTCCTTAAACTTAGGGCTGCTAGATTATAACAATGTCTAGGGATTAATGTTTCACTTTATAACTGCTCCTATGAATATATATGTTTTAATTTGGTTTGGAATGGGATTTATATTGACTTACATAATGGTTTTAGAATTGCTATAATCAAATAGAACACTATGGGGTAGCACAGTACCTTGAATAATGAGTTTTTTCATTTCTGTTTCAGTGGGTATTGGAGTCTGATTATTTGTTTTTATGTACATATATATTTTGTATGTATGTTTCAACATAATGTTTTATTTGCTTGATAGAACCTTGATTGTATCATTTGTGAATGAGAATTTTGTAATTTTAAAGTTGTTTTGGTTAGGCAGGAAGTCCTGGGATGTTTAAGGATTGTGATTGGATAACAATGTTATTATTTATTTATACACACACACACACACACACACACACACACATATATATATATATATATATATATATATATATAATATATATATATATATATATATATATATATATATATATATATATATATATATGAATATGATGTTATGTCAACTGATTTGATGGATGCCTGAGGAAGTTCTATTTTTGAACGAAAATGCAGTGAGATAGTTAAGCGTTCATTGTATGTTCTTGGTCTTTCTGTACACAATAAACTGGTGTGTTCCCCAAATTGGTGGTTCATTGGTGATAACCTCTGCAATACTAGTTATAAAATACTCTAATACCTCAGCGTCTCAATTGGGACTAATTACCCTTTTTTGCACTCCTTGTATCTGTAGCCATCAGTTCTGATGACTAATTGGGCCATTCATTCATACATGAGGCACATGCCTCTTACCAGCCCTTAGTGACAGTCAATTAAGATCGTCATCTGTGAAGACATAGAGGTTCCTTTCCCTAACCCCATGAAGCTCCTAGCACCCCTCACAGTGGCTCTGGGAGGTTCTAAGCTACTAGTCTGTGAAGACAGGTGCATGTAAGTTTCTTCACATGACTCTCTTCTGTTCTGTACTGCTTCACAGTGGCATAATGTTCTTCTAACCATGACTCCACAGACTACACCACCCAGAGCTTCCACTGGATATTGCCCAATCATGAGCCAAGCCACTTTACTCCCCCCAAGCATGTGCAAGCCATGTGCTGCAACATTTTTATCCTCTCATCCCTCCCCCCTTCTGCTCTCATACCTGCTATTCCAACATGGGTCAACTGGGTCAGTAAGGGCTTTATTCCTCAACTTTTTGGTAGGAGAACTAGTTATACTTTTACCTCATATGTGTCATGGTCTAAAAATAATACTGGGTGTATCTTAGATACTTTCATTTAATTCATATTTTCCTTCAATCCTTGTTCATAGCTTACTACTAGGCTAACTGCCCTTGTGAGACATTTTAAGCCTAGCCAGGTATCCCATGTGAGATGCAAATACTGTACCTTCTGTTTATAAGGTAAACACCATAGCCATTATGCCAACTCCCAACCCTGGCATGCAGCTATTTCTGAAGAATGTGTAACAATCTTGCAATTCTGCTAACTGCTGTTCTCCTGTTTCTCTCCAGCAGGTGTATACCTTTATCTAACTTAAATCACATAATCAGTTAAGGAACATGCCCATATGTCAATTATTGCAAGTAGCATTTTTCTGTTATGTACTGCAACCAGCCAAAGGACAATACTCTTGTGGGAAAGCAAAATAGCCATGGTAGCCATTCTTTCATTCTGACTCAGTGTTTGGACTGTCACTCATTAATATTAGCAGATAGAAAAGGGACAACATGACTACATTCCAATTTATTAATAATGAATTTGAATCAATACTTTAACTCATAATTTGGACAAGCCTTTGCTAGGAAACAAGCTTTTTCAATATACAAGTTTTGCATAGCATCAGTTTTCAAAGAAGTCTGATGCAATGCAAACAGACTGACTCTTGGAAATTAACTGGTATGCCTTCAGGCATCTCTCTCTCTCTCTCTCTCTCTTTCTGTCTCTCATTCTCTCTCTCTCTCTCTCTTTCTGTCTCTCATTCACTCTCTCTCAGGCATATACGCAGTTCAGTTCTCATGAGACAAGTAAATAAAATTGATGCAGGAAAAAGAATGTCCAAGTTTCTTTAATGTAATGTGTCAAAAGGGAAAAAAGGCAAACGTTTCAGGCTGGTGTCATTTCTTGCACTGCTTAAAATAACTACTGCGCCCTGTAAGGAAACTTGGATGTTCTCTTTGGGGATGGATTTTATAATTTTTTTTATCTGAACAGAAGCAAGTGTGTGTGTGTGTGTGTGTGTGTGTGTGTGTGTGTGTGTGTGTGTGTGTGTGTGTGTGTGTGTGTGTGTGTGTGTGTAAAGCAAGTGTGTGTGTGTGCGTGTGTGTGTTTCTTAATGGCAGTGCTGTAGTTACTTCAGTGAAAAATACTGAAAATTGGTACTGGAATGAAACTTTTTCCTATTGGCACATTAAATTTGACTGTGAATAGGCATGCTTATTTTCAGAAGGCTTTCCATGTACGTCAGTTATCTCCTTTGTAACTCAAAGTGACTGATGGTATGTTTTTATTTTAGAAGCCTATATTCAAATACAATGATACGTAGCTGTCCTAATCTAAAAATGTAAACTAGATAACAAAGAACTTCCTGCCTCTCTCATTTCCTGTATCCAACTGTCCCTTAATCGGTCCTGCTTTCCACCCATACCCTTAACTTATACTTCTAATCTATATATAATCATCTATAGTGATTGCTGTATATTATGTTCACAACCAAATTACTGATGCCTCCTTCTATGCATGCCAACAATATAACCAAATAACTCTCTTTGCTAAACCCTCCCCATGTTGTAACAGATATTACATTGTCTAATGGGATGACACAGATGATAACATTTTTAGCTTTCTTAAAACAAGTGACTGCAGCTGGTAAGGTTATTATTCTGCACTGCTGTGTATCACGACTTATGTTACTAACAGTCTTATGCAGCACATATTTTGATGTATAATGATTGTGTACAGGAGAATACATATTCAAAAGATGATTTTCCCTTTCCAGAATTTGTGCCACTTGCAGATTTGAAACTGTATTTTACTGCAGGTTAAACTTTACACAAAGATCTTGTGCCCTTTACCTGTCTACGCATTGAGCACCTAATTGCAACCCACATAGTTGCAAATTTCCATCTACATGCTTGGTGTGAAGTCATTTGTGAACCATGACCTTTTGCAGAGCTGTCAGTAAACAAAATAGTTGTAATTAGAATTTCTAATGCTATGCAGGCAGCCCCCATCTTTTATAAAATGCTATAGTTTTAAAAATTGTATTAGGCAACTCTTGATAGTTGCGGTGTCTTTCGGCTTTTCCTGGTTAGGTGTCGCCACAGCAGAACTCCGGTCTGCTAATGATTGGCAGTTGATTTTTACGTGCCGAGTTGCCAGCCCTGACGCACAACCTTCAACGAAGGTACGCCCATTTACGCATGTCTCCACACAGAAGACGCTCTAGCTGAGGATCGAACTGGACAGTGCCTTAGCACCACCACTGCTGTAGGCAACTCCTGATAGTAACAGAGGAAAATATTTCTCCTGAGTGAACTAATTAATAAGCAGACTTCTCCATCAGCTCCACGGACTTCGGAGCCGAGGGCGGTCGGTCTGCTCGATGCCTCCAGCCTCGACCCCTCTGGTTTTGGAGCCGAGGACTGGAGCATCGAGAGGCGGGTCACCCTCATCGGCTCCACTGATATTGGAGCCGATAAGGGTTACCGGCTCAGACTCTTCCCCTTCGGAGCCGAAGTCCTTATCGGCACCGAGGGAAATTACCTTGAGATCTCCCTCGGAGCCGATAGTGGTAGAGTCCATTCGGAGCCGGTCCCCGAGCCCTTCGGAGCCGATGGAGAAATCGGTTCGGGCCCGATCGGTATCCTCTAGATTATCCAAGATGTCTGATTCGGACATCGACAGGGTGCTCCTTAGACTCTTCCAGTCTCCGGTGTTCCAAAAGCTAGTTTCAGCTCCAGCCCATTCGGCTTCGGAGCCGATGGTCCACTCCCCTACTGTGGTTCCTCCTCCAACAGCTTCAGCACCGTTGGAGCCGGCACTGATGGAACTGGTGGAGGTTTTAGGGTCGGGCCCGACCCTTGCTCCAACTCCGGCTCTTGGGTCGGAGTTCAGTACACGGACTTTTTCCTTCGGCCCTGGGGGGGAGGCTTCAGGATTGATGCTTTTGGTCTCAAGTCTCCCTCGTGGTGCGTCGGCGGCGGGAGTGCCGTCCACTGTCGTGTCCACGGAGGTGGGACCCTCCCAGGATTCTGGTGGTCCCGCCTTCAGGGCTATGAGGAGTGCATTAGCCAAATCTTCCTTGGCTACCTCCACGGTTTCCCCAGCGCCTTCCCTGCATACGGAGACTGGGTCTTTGGCAGTCCCCCTGTCCTTAGACAGTGGAGCCCCCGGGCCTCAGGTTACCCCCGCTGGGGTTTCTCCCCCTCCCGGAGGTCCTTCTGAAGCCTCTTTGGAAGAACACCCCAGGAAGAAATTGTGCAAGAGGAAGCACGTTGACTCCCCTGATGAGTCTCTTACATCAGACACTGATCTTGATGATGCAGAGGGGTCCCCTAAGTCGTCCTCGGATGATGTCTCCTTTGCAGACATCCTGGAAGCCCTAAAACAATGAGGCGGCTGGCAGTCCAAACCTCCCTCTGCTGATGAGTCAGTGTTCCTGAAGGCCTTCGGGGCTCAGCCCTCCGCCTCCTGGGTGTCTCCGCCCTTTGATGAGCTCTTGGATTTGATCTATCAAGGGCGTGGGAACACCCAGACTTGTGGAACCGTGCCTGCTCGTCCGAATAAGTTCCTCTTGGCACCCCTGAAAAGAGTTTCTAACTAAAGGAGTGGCTGTAGATGCTTTGGTGGTGGCATCTGCTACCCAGCAAGATGTAGCAGAGGCTTCGACGTCCGTCCATCCTCCTAATAAGGAGTCTAGGAGCATGGATCGGCACGGCAGCACCCTCAGTTCAGCTGCCTTACATTGAGGTCCTTGAACTACCTTACGCACTTTACCAGATTTCAGAGGGATCTGATTAAAGAGTTATCCGATACCCTCTTGGGTAACCTGCCTGAGGAGCTGGCCCAGACGGTTGGCTCTCAGCTGGCTACAATGTCGTCCATCTCGAACTCGTCCATGAGGCTCATTTCTTATGCGGCCGAAGGGGCGAGTAGAGCGGCGGGTACAGGCATTGCTCTACGGAGACAAGCCTGGCTCCGCCTGTGTCATTTCGCGGAGGCCTTCAAGTCTTCCTTTGCCGACGCCCCCTTTGATGGGTCCTCCCTGTTTGGACCCAAGGTAAAGGACACACTAACCCACTGTGAACAGGAGGGTAAGACTCTGACTGCCGTAGGGGCATGATTTTCCACTCCCTTTCGGCCTTATCCCAAGGCTAAAAGAGGAGGGAAGATGTGGTTCCGTAGATCTCAGAAGCCTTACCCCTCTCAGCAGGAGGATTCCCCTTCCAGAGGCAGAGGAGGGGGAAATTCTTCCAGAAGACGCTGTCCCAGAGGCGGCAGAGGCCCTCGCAACACTGGAGACTGCGAGTCCTTTCGTAGCTCTTCAGCCTTTCATAGTCCCTGAGGGATTGCCCGGCTGTGCTGCTCCGGAGCCAGTCGGGGGTCGTTTCTCGAAGCACCTAAAAGCCTGGGAAGGTATCACTCAGGACCGATGGGTGCTTCGAATTATCGCCAGAGGTTACTCCATCCCATTCTCTCATCCCCCCTTTCAGTCCAAAAAAATCCCGGACCCGCCACCCAGTCAGCGGGATACTGCAGCCTCAGAAGTTTTAAAGCTGCTGCAAAAAGGAGTCATCCAACCGGTCCCCGCAGACCAGATTGGATTAGGGACTTACTCAAGATTCTTTTTGTGCCAAAAAAGACCCGGGACTTGAGGCCCATTTTGGACCTCAGCATCCTAAACCGTTCAGTCAGAAAGTCCAAGTTCCGAATGGTCACCCTACAAACCATTCTCCCGTTGCTGGAGAAGGGTGTTTGGATGTGCTCCATAGATCTCAAGGACGCTTATTATCATATCATGGTACATCAAGCTTCCAGGAGACATTTGCGCTTCAGCCTAGGAGGCAGTCATTTTCAGTTCCGTGCACTGCCCTTTGGTCTCACCACAGCCCCCAGGGTGTTCACCAAGTGTTTGGCAGTCGTGACTGCTCACCTGAGAAGTCTAGGATTCCAGGTGTTTCCATATCTAGACGACTGGCTCCTAACTGCCACCTCCAGACATCTACTACTGCAGAGCCTCCAAGCCACTATATCACTGAGCAGTTCCCTTGGAATCACCTTCAATTGGCCAAAGTCTGTGTTGCTGCCATCTCAACGCATAAGATTCATAGGGGTAGAGATAGACACAAACCGAATGCGGGTCTATCTACCGACAGACAGAATACAAACTATACAGACTCAAGTTCGAGCCTTACTTCCCAGGCCCAAAGCTCCAGCCAGGATGGTCCTGCAGCTATTGGGATCCATGTCCGCCACGGTTCTTCTAGTCCCCTTGGCAAGGTTGCACATGAGAATTCTCCAGTGGCTTCTTTCAGCTCAGTGGTCCTTTCAAGAACTCCCCCTCAGTCACCTCGTATGGATCACGGAATCTTGCAAACGGGACCTTCGCTGGTGGCTAGTGCCCTCCAACTTGGATCAAGGACGACCCTTTGTTCTACCTTCTCCGGCGGCCACTTTGACCACAGACGCCTCCCAGACGGGGTGGGGGGGCATTCCCTGGGCAGGTCAGTCCAAGGCAAATGGCACCCAAAAGAGACTTTACTTCATATCAACATCTTAGAAATGAGGGCAGTACTTCTGTCCCTTCAAGCCCTTCACGATTATCTCCCTCAGGGCGTAATTGCTGTTCACTCAGACAACATGTCAGTTGTCTGGTACCTGAACAAACAGGGAGGGACCAGATCCTATCCTCTTTGCAGAGAAGCCATGAGAGTTTGGGAATGGGCAGTCTCGACCAAACGCTTCCTAGTGGCTACTCACATACCGGGCAAGTCCAATGTGATAGCCGACAGATTGAGCAGAACCATCCTCTCTCCTCACGAATGGTCACTGAATATGACAGTTGCAAGTCAGATTTTCAGCAAATGGGGAGTTCCGTGTTGCGACCTCTTCGCGACTCCTCTGAATGCAAAGTGCAAAGAATTCTTCTCCCTAACCCCGGCTCCGGGGAAGAGCCCCATGGATGCACTAGTCCGTCCTTGGCCCACCGGCTTGCTTTATGCCTTCTCTCCAGTTCCTCTCCTTCCCAAGGTGATTCAAAAGGCATCTCTCTTGGGGAGCAAAATGATCTTAATTGCTCCTTACTGGCCTCGTCAAGTGTGGTTCCCCTATCTTCGGAAACATGCTCTGGAAGGTCCATGGTTCCTGGATCAGATCCCAGACCTACTGGTTCATCAGTCGGGACTATTCCACCAGTCCCTACACACCTTAAAATTGACGGCTTGGCTCCTCCTCTTCCGACGATAGTCAGGAGTCATACATTGGATCCAGATGTTGTGCACATATTATCTTCGGCCCATAAGTCTGCTACAAAGAAACTGTATTCTAGCAAATGGAAAAGATTTGCTATTTGGGCTCAACTCCGGCCTGGACCCCATTTCTGTTCCGTGGCAGAAGTACTAAAATTTTTGACTTCTCTTTTCAATCAAGGCTCTTCAGTTTCTACCATCAAGGTACAATTGGCAGCAATTTCTAATTTTCACGAATCCATAGACCCACCTTTAATGAGCAACAGATTGTGTAAGACCTTCTTGAAAGGTGCTGCTCTATTAAGACCTCTGATTTCTCATCCTGCACCTCCATGGGATCTCGATATAGTGTTACGCGCCCTGACTTCTTTCCCCTTTGAACCGGCAGCTACATGTGATCTAAAGTTTCTATCATGGAAAACAGCCTTTCTGGTGGTGATTACTTCTGCCAGAAGAGTTTCAGAGCTGCAGGCTTTGTCAGTAAAACCCCCGTACTTGGTTTTTCACAAAGACAGAGTATCCCTCAGGCCAAATCCTTCCTTTGTCCCTAAAGTTTGTTCTAGTTTCTGCTTACAACAATCGTTAGAGCTTCCAGTTTTTTTCCCAAAATACTCTAACAAAGCGTAGTTCATATTCCACACACTAGATGTCCACAGACAGTTACGTTTTTATTTAGACAGGACCAAACAAACAAGGAAAACAGATCAGTTGTTTGTATCCTTTGCAGACAATAAATTGGGCAAAGCTGTCACAAAGGTCACTATTGCCAAATGGATCAGGGACTGTATTACTCAAGCTTATTTTTATTCTAACAAAGAGCTTACCACCTCTATCAAAGCTCATTCTACAAGGGCTATGGCTACTTCGATAGCATTTCATTCTAAGCTTGCCATTAGTGACATTTGTGCTGCGGCTACTTGGTCTTCCCCGCACACTTTTATTTCCCACTACAAATTGGATGTGGCATCTAGAGGACGAGCTTCATTTGGTTCCACAGTGCTCAGGAGTGTTTTCCAATGAGCCACCCGGGATTTAGGTGCTAGGGACGCTGCCCCATCAGTACAGAATGTAGGTGGGATAGGATCACATAACATCTTTTAGTTATGTACTCACCATAACTTTAGATGTTTGGGATCCATCTCGCCTACATTCCTAATAACCCACCCTCCTTCCCCCGTCCTTGGAGATCAGAGGATATCAGAAGGTCCGAATCCTGTTGTTTCATCTTGAAACATCTAACAATGTTATATAAACAAGTTGTGCATTTGTGCATGAATGCGGACAAACAAGATCTGGGGGATTAGTGGTGGTGCATCCTGGGATAAAGATAGCTCAGCCAATAAGAGGCCTCGCTCTATAGCATAAGCGTGCCGAGTCGGAGCCAAAGGATCGGCTCCGAGCCCATCAGTACAGAATGTAGGCGAGATGGATCCCAAACATCTAAAGTTATGGTGAGTACATAACTAAAAGTTCTCCTGTTTCTCTCCAGCAGGTGTATACCTTTATCTAACTTAAATCACATAATCAGTTAAGGAACATGCCCATATGTCAATTATTGAAAGTAGCATTTTTCTGTTATGTACTGCAACCAGCCAAAGGACAATACTCTTGTGGGAAAGCAAAATAGCCATGGTAGCCATTCTTTCATTCTGACTCAGTGTTTGGACTGTCACTCATTAATATTAGCAGATAGAAAAGGGACAACATGACTACATTCCAATTTATTAATAATGAATTTGAATCAATACTTTAACTCATAATTTGGACAAGCCTTTGCTAGAAGCAAGCTTTTTCAATATACAAGTTTTGCATAGCATCAGTTTTAAGAAGTCTTTGATGCAATGCAAACAGACTGACTCTTGGAAATGAACTGTTATGCCTTCAGGCATCTCTCTCTCTCTCTCTCTGTCTCTCTCTCTCTTTCTGTCTCTCATTTTCTCTCTCTCTCTCTCTCTCTCTCTTTTTGTCTCTCATTCACTCTCTCTCAGGCATATACACAGTTCAGTTCTCATGAGACAAGTAAATAAAATTGATGCAGGAAAAAGAATGTCCAAGTTTCTTTAATGTAATGTGTCAAAAGGGAAAAAAGGCAAACGTTTCAGGCTGGTGTCATTTCTTGCACTGCTTAAAATAACTACTGCGCCCTGTAAGGAAACTTGGATGTTCTCTTTGGGGATGGATTTTATAATTTTTTTTTATCTGAATAGAAGCAAGTGTGTGTGTGTGTGTGTGTGTGTGTGTGTGTGTGTGTGTGTGTGTGTGTGTGTGTGTGTGTGTGTGTGTGTGTGTGTGTGTGTGTGTGTGTGTGTGTGTGTGTGTGTGTGTGTGTGTGTGTGTGTGTGTGTGTGTGTGTGTGTGTTTCTTAATGGCAGTGCTGTAGTTACTTCAGCGAAAAATACTGAAAATTGGTACTGGAATGAAACTTTTTCCTACTGGCACATTAAATTTGACTGTGAATAGGCATGCTTATTTTCAGAAGGCTTTCCATGTACGTCAGTTATCTCCTTTGTAACTCAAAGTGACTGATGGTATGTTTTTATTTTAGAAGCCTATATTCAAATACAATGATACGTAGCTGTCCTAATCTAAAAATGTAAACTAGATAACAAAGAACTTCCTGCCTCTCTCATTTCCTGTATCCAACTGTCCCTTAATCGGTCCTGCTTTCCACCCATACCCTTAACTTATACTTCTAATCTATATATAATCATCTATAGTGATTGCTGTATATTATGTTCACAACCAAATTACTGATGCCTCCTTCTATGCATGCCAACAATATAACCAAATAACTCTCTTTGCTAAACCCTCCCCATGTTGTAACAGATATTACATTGTCTAATGGGATGACACAGATGATAACATTTTTAGCTTTCTTAAAACAAGTGACTGCAGCTGGTAAGGTTATTATCCTGCACTGCTGTGTATCACGACTTATGTTACTAACAGTCTTATGCAGCACATATTTTGATGTATAATGATTGTGTACAGGAGAATACATATTCAAAATATGATTTTCCCTTTCCAGAATTTGTGCCACTTGCAGATTTGAAACTGTATTTTACTGCAGGTTAAACTTTACACAAAGATCTTGTGCCCTTTACCTGTCTACGCATTGAGCACCTAATTGCAACCCACATAGTTGCAAATTTCCATCTACATGCTTGGTGTGAAGTCATTTGTGAACCATGACCTTTTGCAGAGCTGTCAGTAAACAAAATAGTTGTAATTAGAATTTCTAATGCTATGCAGGCAGCCCCCATCTTTTATAAAATGCTATAGCTTTAAAAACTGTATTAGGCAACTCTTGATAGTTGCTGTGTCTTTTGGCTTTTCCTGGTTAGGTGTCGCCACAGCAGAACTCCGGTCTGCTAATGATTGGCAGTTGATTTTTACGTGCCGAGTTGCCAGCCCTGACGCACAACCTTCAACGAAGGTACGCCCATTTACGCATGTCTCCACACAGAAGACGCTCTAGCTGAGGATCGAACTGGACAGTGCCTTACTGTGAGGCGACAACGCTACCGCAGCACCACCACTGCTGTAGGCAACTCCTGATAGTAACAGAGGAAAATATTTCTCCTGAGTGAACTAATTAATAACAATTTTCACATCAACATTTAAAGCTTTTCATGTAAGAGCATAATAATACAGAAGATGATGTTTTTTTTGTGTGGTTAGAAGTGCTTATAAGAGGAGATATAAATGCTAGTTCAAGCAAACATTTAAAGCTTTTCATGTAAGAGCATAATAATACAGAAGATGATGTTTTTTGTGTGGTTAGAAGTGCTTATAAGAGGAGATATAAATGCTAGTTCAAGCAAGGTCAGACACCCTACAGTGAGATGCCATGGATGACAACTTCATGTTTAAGTTTGAAGAAAACCCACTGGGGATAAGATCACTATCTAAAAATATCCAGAGAGTTGATATTCTGTCAGTTGATGCCAATGGTTATGGCTATGAGCTGCCATTCCTCTAGTACAAAGTGTGATTTCGTCATTCATCATTTACCTACTGTGTGACTTTGAGCAAGTCACTTAACCAGACTGCTGGGAGAAACTGGAAATTTGGGCTAGGCTACTCAGTGCCCTCCTGGACTGCAAGCTTAGCAACTATCTATGAACATGGTCATGGACAAGTGTTATTAATACAAGTACAAAATGAAATAAGGTAAAGGCATGCAGGATGATTCTGCAGTCCAGGGGCTGATGTTTCATGCACACATGACAAGGCTATAAGGAGTTAAAGGGGACAGACAAAAAGAAAACCCATTATTTTTAAATTGCTAAGAATAAGTTAGAATTGCAAATGAACATGAAACTTCTGCAAAGCTTTAGAAACACTCGAGTATCCTTCCATAGTGCATTCTACAGCATGCAAATTCAGAAATCAAGTGTAGACTTCAGCAGTGTTTAAACATCAAATCAATAAGCCATAGATAACACTGCAGTCTCTTTCTTAAGATATCACAGTCTAGCCTGTAAATGCCTATCAAAAAATATGGCCCTTTGCATTATTATATCTTATACAACATGTTACAGTAAATAATAGCTGAAGAAAAAAGCCTGTTGAATATTTTATGTTACTTCAGAATGAAAGAAACAAAATGTCTTTGACCTTTATTAAAAAATAAAAGGCACATTAGTACTCTTTCCAGCCTCCCAGAGAGTTTTCTTTCCTGTACGTATTCCTGTAGCTGTTGTACTTTCTGAAAAATTTAACATAATGAACTATCAGCAGAATGGCATGCTCTTTTCATTTGGAGACAGTTTTAGGAAACTATGCCCTGGGTTTTATAAAACCTTTATATTCTACAGTTCCATTACTTTACTTTCCATTAGCTTACTGCAAGCTTTAGCTGATTTATTTAGAAAAGACAGCTAGAAATTCGACATGTTAAAAGTTAGATCTTAGGCAAGTTTTCCTTTAGGGACCACTATAACGTATCTCATCTCATTTGACTGACATGTGATTACTCACCTTCAAAAGCTTCAAAAAACCTAGGAAATTGTTACCCAAAATAATGACATTCCCAAGGTCACAAAACATGACAAACATTTTTGCGGGGGAAGAAGAGAGGGGGGAGCCCCTCTGTACCCCCCCCAAACTCTATATCTATATAGGTCTACTGCAAAAGACTGAAAATCTACTTGTTCGAAAATGAACAGTAGACCCTCGGTTACGTGAAAGTGCACTTAAGTGAAAGTGCACTTCCGCGAAGCATGGTTAACGAACAGTTCAGGGAAATTGAAGCGCCGAGGCACACTACAGTGGAGAACAGGGAAATTACATGTTCCCCACTGTAGTGCAATCTCAGACTTGGTATATTTAAGTAGGGGGGTTTGGGGAGCAAACCCCCCCCAATCAATGTAGTGTTAGTGTTTTCTGTTTTTTTTTTTTTTTTTTTTTAATCTTTTTACTGGTTTGTTGAACCAAGTTTCACGAAAGTGCACTTTCGAATAAGTGCACTTTCGCGTAACTGAGTGGTCTACTGCTCTTTTTTGAATAAGTGGTATTCAATTAAAAGCAGTAGACCCATCTCCAACATTGCTCAAACTCAAAGAAGAGAAGGAAGGTGAGGATAATGCAACACTCGTCTTCTTGATATTTTCAGAATCAGGCTGTCATGATGGGACACCAGTTATCTATTTAGCTTGACATTCTGAGTCTCAACTAGGTATCAGGTAACAGACAGTAGGGCTTTTTTTCAGCTGTCAAAACACTACAAGTTGACTCTGCGGCTAAGGTTTCAAACTCATACCTATGGGATCTAGGGTTCATACTGATGTCTAGTTAGTATGCAGATGATTGCAAATTAGGAGCGGTCATTGAATCTCACACTGGCACAATGTTCTCCATGAGGGGCTGACACAGGCAAACAACTGGTGCTAGACCCATGGACTAAAACTAAATGCCAAGAAATGCATAATAGTATCCTTTGGGAAGTCATCTATCCCTAGTAACTATCATATTGACAACACACCCCTTAGAGCTGACCCAGTAGTCAGGGACTTAGGGACACATGTAGATAGTAATCTAGCCTTTTATCATTACGTGTCTACAGTGGTGAGGAAATCATTCTATGTTGCGCAACTTATAATCAAAGGTATGACATCAATGTCCAAGGAAGTCATTTCTCCACTGTATTCGGCATTCATCAGACCTATCATTGAGTGCAATGCTCCCTTTTGTATGTACCTAACCAGGCGTATCCAACAATTGGAAAGTCCTAAAAGACTAAGAATGCAGGCCATAAGTAATATGTCCTGTGCAGATCACATCAAGGCCCTATCCCTGTATTCTGTCTCCTACAGGCTTTTGAGGGGAGATCTATGTCTGGCATACAGATCATTGTCAGACCCCACTCTGATAGACCGCCTGCATATCCAAAAAACAAAAAGCACCAGAATTACCCATTCTAAAGACTTAAACCTTGACTGTGATATAAATAGGATCTGCTGAAGAGATAGGTATGTATCCCAGAGACTGCCCCATATATGGAACAGGTCCCCCATTCATCTTAAGTAGAGTTTCTCCCTAACCCAATTCAAGTGCAACTTGGACAATTGGATAGGAACCGGAAATTCATTCCTGGTTTGGCACCTATGTCTCTAATGGACAGAGGTAACCTGTAAATGGTTCATCTCCCAGGCCCATGCTTACACTTATCAAGGGTATCAGAACTTGTCAAAGATTTGAGATGCATGGCTAGGCTTAAAAAGGCCCTTGTGGTCATTAGCCTAGTAAACACCTATGAACCTATGAACCTATGTGTGTGTATCTGTCTATGTGTACATATATATATATATATATATATATATATATATGTGTGTGTGTGTGTGTGTGTGTGTGTGTGTGTGTGTGTGTGTATATATAATATATATATATATATATATATATATATATATATATATATATATATATATATATAAATGTATATATTTATCTATAAATATATATATATAAGATATATATATATATATATATATATATATATATATATATATATATATATATATAGTTATAGTTATATATATATATATATATATATATATATATATATATATATATATATATATGGTTATATGTGCCTAGACCACTGACCAACTACACTGACATACACTACATCAACCACAAATGGTTGAAATAAAATTGACATACTAGCACACATGCGCAGAGCACAAAGCTCAGCACACGCAAAGCTAAGTTAAAAAAAACATAATCTTTTGCATGGGAGGCAAGGCTCCCCTAATCCCCCACTCCCTGCTAATTATAAACACCAACTCCAAGATTGACAGTGGGGAAAGGACAAAACCCTTTGCACACAAAAAGAACCAGCATCCAAAGATGAACTGTCGGTTTGAAAAAAAAACACTCCTGACAAAACATTTGCTCTAATGAACATAAGATTAAACCCACTGCACATGCTGCTGTGACAGCTTCATTCTGTACTTTGTGCCATTGATACATCTGCCTTAAATAGCATAGGTTGGATTCAAACTCACCAAATCTAGACTGTTTGGTATCACTTGAGCACTAAAACCAGCCATCTTGCATTAAGAGAGCCTCCCTACACCTTTGTGGTGGAAGTGTTTTCCTCAAGAGCCATCTGAGTTGGGAATTACTGAAATAAGACTTGGTGTGGAGCTTTCCTATTGGAGTGTTTACATTCACTTGTATTTAAGTCTCACATTTACGTGTAGTTGCACAATGTGCAATGGGAGTTAGTGGTGCTCTCTATAGACGCAAATGCCTAGATACAGGTTTTTCCCTAGAGAACAGTCAGTGGAACCCTCCAAGGCTTCCCTGCTGCACTACAGGCAACTCAGCTGAGCAATGAGCAGGATTTCCATGCTTTTTAATCCCTAATCCTCAACAGAATAAGTCCCTTGGCTAATCCTTGAGCAAAAACTGATATAGCTTGCCCACCCCCTTACAGTACTTATGGTTTAACCGTCTACAATGAACAGTAAGTTTCCCAACATTTCTCCAAACAACCTTATGGACGTGATCATCCTGAGGCAATGTAATAATTGCCTTATGTATGCTGGCAACTATTTGTTCATATAGCAAACAAATACAGAATATGAGAGATGTAACTATACTATAAAACTGTAATCAGTCCTCTCACATAATAATTAACAAGACATCAAACAGGTTGTCAGCACACACATCTCTCCTCTCATCCAAGATAAAGTCATGATGCATAAGCCACATACACAGAGGTACTTACGAAGAGCCTACCAAAAGACCAGAGACCTCCCAAGCACAAACAACTGACACATTCTAGAGCATGACCAAAATCTACCATGTAACACCACACATTTCAGTGTCTCAGTGAATAAGCTGCTAAAGCAAAACACCTCAAAACTAAATGTCCTGCTCATAGGAGATTCCATAGTAAGATACACAGATCTCCCCCTCACCAGACAGGACAAGAAGAAGGTCACGGTCAGCTGCCTGTCAGGTGTCAGGATCCTTCAAATCATGCATGCACTCAGGTCACTCAACAACAATTAACGTTATGACTCTGTCATAGTACATGTTGGGGTGAGTGACTTGAGATGTGCCTCCCTGGATTATATAAAAAGAGACATGACTGAACTCTCCAATTATGTGTCCCAGGCAGGTATGTCCCTAGCCTTAAGCAGCATTCTACCTTCACCAAGATGATACTACAAATATAAACAAAAAATTATTGACTTCAACAATTGGCCTAGCTTCTGGTGTCAGTCAAGGGGGATCCAGTATCTGTCAGCCTAGGAAGACATGGTTGTCAGACCACACTGTTTTGCCAGAGATGGTCTTCAGCTGTCTCCTCTAGGCTTTTGAATACTGGCAAAGATGCTTTCCTCCCCCTTAGTGCCTTTTTTAGGCAATGCCAAAACAACAAAACTGCCTACGTAAAAAGAGCTACTAAAGACAATCTCAAGGTTATGCTGCTTAATGCTAGGAGTCTAAACTCCCTGTAAGCGCTCCTCACCTTGAAAGATGCTGACATCTGTGCAGTCACTGAGGCTTGGTTCAAGGCCACAGAGAATACCCCAGCCATGCAAGGCTACAATGCCTTCCAGACATTCAGACCTGAAAACGAGCATGAAAGAACCAAAGGTGGAGGTGTATCCATCTTCATTAAATCCAGATACACCTCAAGACTAGTTAAACAGTATGACTCTCTTGAGCTACTTCAAGTCCAAATAACTATAGTTAAAACACTCTACCACATCATTACTAGCTACAGACCTCCCCCCACCATGAACCATGCGAAGTACACTACCTACCTGGACTTGCTTGAGTCACTCACTATACAGCCAAGCACCTTGGTAATGGGAGACTTTAACTATCCTTATATCAAGTGGGCAACCTACATGAGCACAGGCTCAATTGCCCTGAGGTTTCTGGACTTTGTTAATACAAATATTAGTATGCACCCCAACAAGGTGCTCAAATGTTCTGGACTTAGTACTCACTAATATGGAGGGGATCACTGCAGTAACCCCTGTGTTCTGCCCTCTCTAGTAAGGTCAGACCATAAATCTGTCTCATTTGAAGTAACAATCAGATCTGACACCTCCACAGGAGCAATTAAAATGAGAAAATTCTCCAAAACAAACTCTAACCTACTAAGTGATGGTTCAAAAAGTTTAAACCCCCTGCTAACACAGCCAACAATTACTCCTATACAGAGGAGTACTCAAATGCCCTGTATAACCACTTGAACAACTGTGTTGACTCTGCTGTACCTGACAGGATTAAAACCAAGTTCTCCAGTGAAAAGAAACTACCCTGGTGAACCTAGAGTAGAAACTGGTTATATAACAAAAGGAAGAAACTGATATCTAAGAACAAAAGGGAACTTAGTCAGCAGAGAAAGGATACCCTCAACAGCTTATACAAGCAAATCAGATATTTGACAAAGTCCTCTAAAGCTAGTTATGAGGTTAAATTAGCTTTTCTAGATGAAGACAATCATAATGCATTCTTTAGCTATGTCCAAAATAAAAAAAGGAATGCCCTTCCATGTGCCAACTTCATAGTGGATGGTACCACTCACACTGACCCTGAAGAAATTACCAACATGTTAGCTGACAGATTTGGCACAACTTCACCCCCCCACCATCCCCACCAGCCACATCCCAAAGCATACCTGACAGCTGTCCTTTCCCCAGTATCTCCAATGAGCAGGTCATATCTGTACTCTTCAAGGCCAAAAATATGGCCTTTATGGGACCAGATAACATCCCAGGCTGCTTACTAAACAACCTAAAATATGACTTAGTGGATCCCCTTGGCACTCTGTGTAACCATAGCCTGAGCACTGGCTTTGTTCCAGCAGAGTGTAGAACAGCAACTATCATTCCCTTGCACAAAGGGGTTCCATCAACTGACCCTGGAAACTATAGACCCATAAGCTTGACCAGCCTTATCTCAAGGCCATGGAAAGAATCATCATGGACCTTATCAACAAGGACATAAACAACCTTCAAACTCTTGACCTGACCCTGTTTGGCTTCATTAAGGGTAGATGATGCTTACCAAACCTGGTGGACTTCTTCAAGAATGTCACCTAAGCCCTGGACAAAGGCAAAGCAGTACATACCTTCTATCTTGATTTAGCCAAGGCTTTCAATGCAAATCCCCACTCAGGTATCATCAAGAAACTCTCCCAGCTGGGGATTAACTCATATGTCCTAGATGGGTAGCCAACTGGCTCACTGATAGAACCCCTACTGTCAATATTGGGGATTTCACCTCCACCAGTAAAATACTTATCAGTGGAGTACCACAAGGTTCTGTGCTAGAACCTCTACTGTTTGGAAACTAATTCTCAGAAGTTCGGGTGAAAGCAGATGGACTGTGGCTAATCAAGTTCACAGATGACTGCAAACTGGGAGCAATTATTGAGTTGTGTAAAGATATTAGCATATTAAGACATGCGTGAATGGGCATGTCTTTGCTGAAGGTTGGGTGTTGGGCTGGCAACTCGGCACCATCAAAAAATCTACTGCCAATCATTAGCGGACCGGAGTTCCGCTGTGGTGACCCCTAACTGGGAAAAGCCAAAAAGACAAAAAAAATAGGAGTGGTTAACACAGACAAATGATTGGTGCCAAAACCATGGTCTAAAACTAAATGCAAAAAAGTGTATCATTGTCCCCTTTGGCAGAGCGGTAGCCCATGCAAATTACAATATAGGCAGCACCCCTAAGCTCGAACTCAGTGGTGCATGACTTGGGAACACAAGTTGATAGCAGTCTAAACTTTGATCACCATGTGTCCACAGTGGTAAGGAAAGCCTTTCACGTTGCACACCTCATAAGTAAGGGCATCGCATCCAACACCGAGGATGTTATAACTCCTCTGTAGTCCACCCTTATCAGACCACTAATAGAGTAAAACACTCCCTTTTTGAATGTACACTATCAGACGCATGCAAAATTGGAGAGACCACAGAGGATGCTGACCAAGAGAATTCAGGGACTCCAAAACGTGACCTACATGGAAAGACTGAAAGCCCTGTTGCTGTAGTCTGTGTCCTACAGGCTGCTGAGAGGCGAACTGTGCCAGGCCTACAGAGCAGGCTCTGACCTTGCCCTAATGGAAATGCTGCACATCTGCAAATCAAATGGGATGAGAGTCACTCATTCTAGATATCTTAACCTAGCCTGTGACATTAACAGAACATGCTGGAGAGACAGGTATGTCTCCCAGAGACTGCCACTACTCTGGAATAAACTCCCAATTCATGATAAACAAAGCTACTCAATGACTTTATTTAAGCGCAACCTGGACAACTGGATGGGAGACCATAAATTCACCCCTGGGGTGGCACCTATTTCCCTCAAGGACAGGGGCAGCTGGTGCTGATCATAGATTTGCTCTGAAAACAATCAGACCATCTAACAATGGCCAGTTAGGGAGTCATCTAAAAATGGTTAATTAGGCAACACGTCTATTACATGACTAGGCTTGTAAAGGCCCTAGGGCGATTAGCCTAGTTACCTCCTATGAATCTGAGAACCTATTCCCCTCTCTCTTTATATATATATATATATATATATATATATATATATATATATATATATTTATATCACATTATTGAGTTTTCATAAACTCAAAATTCATATGGTCTGCAACCATATGTTCAAGAATCTGAAAAATAAAAAAACAGAAAGCTATATTTTTGCAGGGGGAAAGCCCCCCTGCACCCCTCACACCCCCTGCAAATTATATATACCAACTCTGAGACCCCACTACAGTAGAGAAAAGGGTAAATTACCCAATGAAGCATTTGTATGGAGATCTCAGTACAGTACGGATCAAGAGAATTTGCCATTTTTTCCACTGTAGTGCGATCTTGGAGTTGGTCATTCTGAAATGGAGTTAAGAGTTTAAGGTAAAATTAATTTTCATTTCATTTGTGACTTCTAAACCTGCAGAGTTGGCAAATGTCTTACTCTTTAAGAAAATAAAAGCTGGCTGAAAAGATTGATTCTTGGATTATAGCATGGTAGGCAAGTTAATCACCTTACCTGGTGTTACAGTTCCTTGTCAAAAAAATGCCCAAAATAAAGAGATTCTACTTAGAATACATATCCCATATCTAAATATCTCTTCTGTATGTCTTTATTTTCTAAAAATACATCCCAATGTTGATAAATAAAATAGGTGTTGTGTGCATAATCAGGGCAGTAGACAGATGTGGTTAACTTCTACAATGATATCAAAGATAGAGCTAGGGCAGGGCAAAGGGGGAGGCTGCATTGGGTACAAGTTGTTAGGGGGCACAAATGGCACTGCAGAAGTTCCAGACAATCCCTGCCTGCAGTGTTTGTAATCATTTAAGCAGCTGTGACTGTAATCATGGCTACTTAAATGGAATTCGCTCAGTGATGCAATTGCTGAGTACAAGTGCTGGTCAGTTCTTCCAAGGCTGCAAGCAATATTACTAATCATTTAATTAGCTGCAACTGAAATTGTGTGTGTCTGTGCTTGTGTATATCTGTGTCTGAGTTTCTGTGTGTGTGTGCATGCGTGCGTGCATGCGTGCGTGCATGCATGTGTGTGTGTGTGTGTGTGTGTGTGTGTGTGTGTGTGCGTGTGTGTGTGTGTGTGGTGTGTGTGCCTTTGCATGTCAATGTCTGAATGTGTCGTGTGTGCATGCATGTGGGTGTTTGTGTGTGTGTGTGTGTGTGTGTGTGTGTGTGTGTGTGTGTGTGTGTGTGTGTGTGTGTGTTTTAATCAAACTGTAGCAAGAAGGTACTGTAGAGCTTTGGTGCATTTTAAAGGATTTTTTATTTAATTCTGGTGGACTTTTTTGGCCCTCAACTCAGATTTCTAGAAGGGGGCCAGTGAGCCATGTGACCTAGCTACAGCACTAAGTCATATAAATGGGTAAAATTATTATAAATATAGCTACAAGACATGAATCTCTCACCATCTGTAAATACTGACTGTAAGCATATAAAGATTACATTCATATGTGGACAATTTGATTCAAACAAATTCTCTGTAGTTTGGCTTCTTTAACAGAAAGGATATATCATAACGTAAGGTAACCCACTTATCTACCATTCTGTTGCATGGATGATATTACCTTTGACAAATAGATTCTGCCTCCATTTTAGAAGTTCCCACCTTACCTTGCAGGCAAACACTTTAGCAGCAGAGCTAACTGTATCCTTCATTCTTTGATACTCTAATTATATATACAGACTATATTTCCTTCACTTCCATTTTGTTCAGACTGTAATTTTGCTTTGATTAAAATTCTCTTTAAGATGCATACAGTTTGATTAGCATGACATTGCAGGTGCACCGTACATACATAAATGTTCTCACTTTAGATGGTCATTATAAATTGCACCATTTAAGGCCTGTCAAGCTTTTTCTTTAATGGGTAAATAAAAATTTCCATCCAACAAATTTATGGTATTTATCCACAATCAAAATATACTGAAGTTTAAATGAACCAGTAGCCGCTCCACTGGCCACACTTAGAAAGTAGTTTTGCACCGCAGTTCCTAATTTATTAAAATGTATCCAGCTGCTACTGATGGAACAACTATTTCCAGTTTCCTGCAGGATGCCATGTGCTGCTATCAGCCTTAGTTGGACACCACTAATTGGTAAACAAGAAAGGGGCAGCTGAATGGACAGGTACAAATGACACTCAACTGGATGTGAAAGGTTCCTGTTATCATTCTGTGGCAGAGTAGCGGGATGGTGAACATACGACTAGAGCTGACACTAAGCAGAGGTCTCCTCCATGCCATTTGCACAGATCCAGAACCTGCTGTCTATGATTTGGAAGTTTACAACAGCTCACACAGGTAAGGCACTGTAAGACAACATCACTGATTTTTATACTCCATGCCACTGGCACTCAATCTACAAGCTGCAGATAGCTGATCATTTTGAACTATATCTAAAATTTATCTCTGATTATAAGCAATTACTTCTGTAGCCTCCAAACTCATTATACTTTTTAATAATTTGCATATTATTTAGGCATTTATTAAGTGTCAGCTTAAGTTTGATCTCCATATTACTAACTCTGCAAAAAGAACTCATCAGAAACTTGGATACCTTTTCCGTAGCAAGAAATACTTAACTAACACTGCCAAATAACTCTCTCCCAGGCTTTATTACTCCCAACACTCCTGTACAGCTGCCACATATTCACAAACCTAAATTCTACACTTATTTCCAAGCTTGAAACTACCTATAATAAGATCGCCAGATTTGCAGCTAACCAAACCTACAAGTCATACCACTGCTTAGCAATACAGCAACTAGACTGGCTAAAATTCCCTCAGTTGCTCCAACTATACCAACTACAGATCATTCACTCTATCCTCTATCTACCCTCCTTCTGCCCCAACCTCTCCACTATCATATCCAAATATTCCCCTGCTAGGATGCTACGCTCAAATCAAGAATTATTAGACATCTACAAACCCACAACCAAAATAGGCTTTCTTCTCTATAACTATAACCCAGCTATATCCTGGAACCAACTCCCCTTGGAAATAAAATCCCTCCAGCATAGCAAAAGTTTCAAATTAGCCACAAGGAAATACCTAAAAACAAAATGGTCTTGACACTGTAGACAACCACCCTGAAACCACCATCCTTTCTCCTATTTCACCACCTCACTCTTAATGTATCTCTAACAGTATTCCCCTGCCTCTTCTACCTCTTCCCTTCCTCTGTCTCCAACCACTCTTAATTCTTACAGTCTCAAAACAACCTACCTGTCTAGTCTGTCTCCTATACTCTACCTCCCATACATTTCCTCTAGCCATTCCTACTTTCCTTTCTTGTTTCCAAACTCCTATACAACTAGATCCTACCCACTTTAAATAAGCATCTGTCTAACTATTAACTCATTTTGCTCTAAGCAGCTAAAATAATATTCTAACTAGTCACTTTCTCTTCTGCTAATTGTTTAAAACCTTGTTTGTAACAACTCACATTCTTGTCTGCCAATTGTTAATACTCTGTATAATTGAATTGCCTGAGGAGCTTTTTTTTCTCTCCAGGTCTCTTGTAAGATCCTATAGCTGATTGTTACTACTATGTTACTAAAATTTAATAAATTGTTTTCTAGTCCAGAGGAGCTTTTCTCCCCAGGTATCTGCTGGAAATGAGCCAAAAGCTCAGCCAGACTAACCCGGTTAACAAATGTAAAATAAATAAATAAAAATAAATTAAAAATTAGTTAATCCAATGCAGAATATTTATCCAAAAGTACCATTTTCAGGATCAGCCCAAGGACATGTAATTGCAAACAGATTATCTTTTACATGTGCTTAATGACTGTTTTCCATTGAAAATTACTGTTGGTACAGTTTCTATAGCTGTTCCTGCAATAATTCCTTGGTTCTTAGAGAATTCTTCTCACTTCATGTTTGTGCCAACACACACTTAGGGTATATAAGTTCAGGGGGTTTGGGGACAAGAGGTGTGGCTGTGCTTATCCCTTGCAAAAAAACATTTACAATTTGAGTCTTTACTCTTTTGTGTTTCAGGCATTTTTTTCTTACTTAATAGTACAAATTCAATAAAGCCTACACAGTCTGCTAAAACCATGTGTGCATCATGGCATGATGTACAAGCAATAGGACACAGTTTTGTATTCAGTAAGTGGCGCTACACAGTGTATAGAGTTGTGCAAATACGGTAAACGTGGCATGCTAATTATAAATCAACTGTATAGACTCAGTGCTGTTTTTTCTGCAAATTCCAAAACCTATTGGAATACAGCCACAGAAAACTAGGCTGCACAGAAAGAATGTTACGGGTTGCTGTTGTTCTTATTCATGTTTATGTGCAGCAGGCCCATGTCTATGTTGCTGCTGTTGCTAATAGACCATGGCCAAGAAGGAGAAGGGTTTTCAGACCCCCTTTAACTTTTTGCAATCTGCATGAGGTGCAAATTATAGAGTACTACAGGCTGGATATAGACACACTACAGAAACTCTGCAACTTCTGTCATCCTCAACTGAAAGCAAAGGCAAAACAAGGGGAATCAATACCACTGGAGACCAAGGTATGTGTAACACTTAGAAATTTAGCAATAGGAACCTTCCAGAGACCAACAGAGAGCATGCTGGAGGTGTCAAAGGCATCAATATCCAGGATTCTCCATCAGTTCCTGAATGCTATGCTACAGCATGCCAGTGAGTACATATATTTCCCTGTACACCTCAGGACATAGCCAGAACTATGCAGGAGTTCTACCCTGTAGCACACTATCCTGAAGTGCTGGGTGCCTCATATACTGTACACGTGTAGAAACCAAAGCACCACCTGGGGAACAGGGAAGGGACTACATAAATAGAAAGGACTACCACACCATTAACTGCCAGGTCATGTGTAATGCTAAGGGGATCATCATGAATGTCTGTGCTGGCAACCCAGGCAGTTACCACAACTGATATATCTGGCACAACTCTCAATTGTATGAGATGTTTACTAAGGGGTTTATTCACATGGTCATTTACTGGTGGATGTAGGTTATGCAATGGAATCATGGCTGATGAAGCCCATCAGAAATGCACATACACCAACTGAAGAATGCTATAATGAGGCAGATACTCACACAAGAAATATCATAGAGCATGTGTTTGGGCTGCTGAAGTCATTGTTCCAGTGCCTAGATACATCTGGGCAAGCCCTGCAGTACAATCCCCATACATGTGCTGAAATATTCACCATGTGTGCCATGCTCCACAACATTATCCTGAGAAAACAGCTTCAGCAGGAACAGCAAGCAGAAGGGACACACATCCCACAACCACTAGCAAGGTCACCACTGCCACATGCAGGTGAGGAGTCAGAGGGGAAACAGCTGTGGGTGTAGGCAGATGTAGACGTGCACAATATTGCCTCGCACTGGCCAAGAGGCAATGGATAGCACACACGCTCACCACCTAAGGGGCTAAAACCTTCATCCTGTACATACAGTAACACTGATGCCAGGCAACACTCACAATCTTTAATTTCCCATGTATTGGCTGTGTACTGCTACCATCATACAGAGTCAGCTCTGAACTAAAACTCTTGCATCTGCTGGATTTCCAAGGTGCGTGTTGAACCTGGAATACAAAAATAAATGTCTAAAACTACAAATGAATGGCTTGTCCTTGCATACTGTTAGTGGGTAATGAAAATAAGTATAAGGTGCGTGATGTTTACAGCAATTACGTCAAGATGTGACAGCAGTGACTTATGTGAATACGTGTGTCCTCTATCAACCAATAGGTCTTACAACTAAAATGTATGGAGTTTCACTAGATGTCCACAGTTTGGCCTCAAATGTTGGTAATAGAAAATAATTAAAGAGTGAAGTTAGAAAATAATGACCCACATTTCAATTTCGGACTTCATATTCCTCATAACACACATAAAAATAGCAATTCAAAACCTGTTATTCCGCCAACTGTCTAAGTTTGTAAAACCACAATGTTTAAAAACTTTCTCCATTGTTGGGCCTTTGTCACACTTTTATTTATAGCTTGGTCCAGCTTTGTTGGTGTAAGAGTTTGAGAGGGATGTACACATTACAAAAACCTGTAAGAAAGCATTACAATTTGCATAAGAGCATCACAAAACAAATCACTCTGATCATCAGACCAAAGATGTATGCATCCCTGAATCCAAAGATAGGAAATAAGGATATAGCACAAATAACCAATTGCTTGGTTAAGGATATAGCACAGTTATCATCATTTGCTCAGGGTGCTGTGTGGATGTGTGTTGGGGGGAGGAGTAGGCTGACACAAAAGGTAGTGAGTGTGTGTGAGTAAGAAGGAGAAGCAGGTAGATGTTTAGATAAAGTATCAAATGACCAGTGAGACAGAATGAGCTTTAAGCCTCACAACTGACCCATGTAACTATGTGTGTATGTTTGTATGGCCACTCCAAGTAAAAATTGGTGTGTGAGTGTCTGAAAGAACACAGCCAAGCTATGTGCTAACTCTACATTCTGGCATGTCAAACGGTTGTGAGCCGTATATGATAGAGATGACAGTTTATCGTCATTGCCCCCAACCCAGAGAACTGGCTCTGTCAGTAGTTGTACTGGCATGTCCACACCCATGGTGAGATGCACTACTGCTACCTAAAATTGATTGATGTCCGCAGGATGGACTCTCGTCACAAGTACACCCAGGACCACAGCCCATGGCCTGCCATGTCTGGATGTGGATACCTCAACCACTGATGGAGCAGTGGAAGTAGTGCTGCTATGGGAGCATGATCGGGCACGACCACTTTGGCTAACATCAGATGATGTGGCTGACCTATGCCCACATTGATTCTGTCCCATCCCAGCAGACATTCCATCACAGACACTGCCTTTTCTAATGTGTCATTCATCTGCTCCATTGAATCAGCAATATGGTGGAGGCAGTCATGCATGTCAGCCTGTGCCACATCTACAATCCTAAGCATTTCCTCAAAAGACATATTGGAATGTGCCTGCACCTTCATGATAGCCCTAAACACATGTCAAGTGGCACAGAAAGATACATCAGGATCATACCCCTAACAAAACTCTTGTGTGTCACCTTGCCATCACTTTGGCTATGTCCAGAGTCAACAAGTACTGAAGCAGCAGTAATCACAATACTCTGATCAAGTGTATCACCCGCCACCTGTCTAATATCTAAGGGCTCACTGAAATGGGTTTGCATAGGTCTACTAGTTGTGTCCAATGGAATTACAGGAGATGGCTGAATGTCACCCTCCGTGTCAGAGTTAAACCCTGCACCCCTCAACTGTGCCTATGTTTGGCTACCATCATCATCAGAGTCTGCCAATACTCTGACATCAGATGGCAAGAGTCCTACACTTCCACTTTCAGGATCACCTTGATAATAAGCAACAAACACAGGGAAAAAATAATAGCTACACTATTACAGTTTAATATATGCTAACAAAGTAACATTGGTATCACTATCATAGACTGTGCAGCAATACACACACAGTCCTGACACCCAGCTCACGCATACAGATAAATGCATATTTCTGTCAAATGCTCATCAGTACTAAAATAAAAATGCCTTGCTTACCATGTGCAGATGACTCTACACTTCTAGGAAGGATGGTCCTGGAAGAAGTTAAGCAAAATGTAAGGACACCATTGTCACAATAACAGTAACACAAGGGGAAAAATTGTGGCCTTCATATGTCCAGTAACAATATATTTAACTGAAACTTGGATGACATGTCCACCCCAAGCCCATGTGTAACGCACCACAACCTCTAAATAGTTACTCCCCCACAAAAAAAAATACTAAACCAACTGATCTATTGCTTTCAATATTTTACTATACAAGAAATATTTAAAAATTGACATAAGTAAGCCTACCTAGAAGCTCCTCCTGGGACATATTTGTCCTCCCTGAAACAGCAGCACCAGCATCAATCACATGCTGTTGTGCACTTTCCACTGAACACTCTGGATCCCTGACAGTGGACAGGAACTTTTCATTTGGTGTCAGTGGTGCTCTGTAGCAGTCCCCACCCCAGTAGCCAGCTGTCCACAGGCCACTGCAGCTGCACTCCTCTGGGCTGATGAAATCATGCCAGTAGCCCTATGACACACTTGATCATATGTCCTGCTGCATCCCCCCAACAGCTTTGATGTTGTTAACAATCTGGTGCCAAATTTGCATTCTTTCAGACATATCCCCACATTGTCTCTCAAGCAGTAAGGCACCACATTGATGAAAAGCTTGGATGATCATGTCATTCTCTGAGTCGCTGAAGGGGGATTGCAAGGATTGGGACTCTTGGGTGCCATAGTCCTAGGTGACATAAAACACAAAAGAGAATACTGTACATAAATATCAGATAAATAAAGTCCTGCTTACATATAATACATATTATTAGTATTTCAATATTACCCACTGGAGAAAAAAAACCTTCAGTTATTCAAATATAAAAAAGGGTTATGTGGTTATAACATATGACAGTCACACACAAACCAAGGTTTGAGCCAAAACAAGGACTAACAATAGCAAAGCAAACCTCTGTAAAAACATTTTGGTTGTGCCATCACAGATATGAAACTTAGTTCTCCCACCCCCAAACAACAGGCAAATAACACTTTTGTACCAAACAAGGAATAAAACTTCAGGGAATTCTTATAAGTGCTTTCAAGCAAACTGTCCAGCACTTCCCTAGAAGTGTCTATGACCTATCTTAGAAAGCTAACACCCCTGTGTTATTGACAATATAAGACATTTATATTCTACTGAAATAACATAGAAGAGTGTAAAGAGAAACAGTTGTAACAGTGACATTTGTGGTAAAATTTAATAAGGCTGCACATATGAGAAAGTAAAATGCCCTAACAAAAATGCCTATGCCATCAGTAAACATCTAAGACGTGCATACCAATAAAAGTTGCATTTGCGCACACACACACACACACACACACACACACACACACACACACACACACACACACACACACACACACACATATATATATATATATATATATATATATATATATATATACACACACACACACACACACACACACACACACACACACACGCGTGTGTGTGTGTGTGTGTGTGTGTGTGTGTGTGTGTGTGTGTGTGTGTGTGTGTAAATATTTTTCCTACTGGCATGTAAGCAAACCTAGTATATAACTGAAACATGCAATCATACCTTATCAAGATCAATATCCTTCTGTGCAGTCCAAAAGTAATAGCAAATTTCTTCTGTGTTATCCACATACAAAACTCTCCTCACCTTCAGGTTTCTTAGCTACACAGTTCCCTTTTTATAGTGTAGATTCAGGCCTGTGAGCACAGTGAAGATGCACGTAAGGTGTGAACTCATTAGAATTGCTGCATCCCACATTTTTGGCTCTGTTTAGCAGATGTAAGCATACTGGAGGCACTCCGTTATTCTTTGTTGCTAATGGATTGCAACTTTGAAAAGTTACTGCTGGAAAAAAGGAAGACACAACAGCAGTTCAGATTCCCTTAACTCTAGTGGGTGTGTCAGCCAGGTTACACTTACAAAGTATAGAAGTAATTGTATCAAGGTTTTAAATGTAAGTAAGCAGCACATATTTCTCTATTTCTGTTCACTAATATCCAAACTCCCGCTCATTTGTTGAAAACTGTATATTATTGTCATTTAATATTCTCGTATATTTTAAGGACAATGATGCAAAATGCCTTACAGACTACATGTCTCAGATTACTTATCAGATAAGAGAGGAATGAGCACCGTACAATGATAATAGAGCTGCATTTCTGCAAACAACAGTCATAAATGGTTGTGTGATCACTTATTTTACTACATCTGAAATTAATACAAGTCCAAAAACTCAGAAGTGTACAAGTGCCATACATCTTGTTAATACTGTGGAGGATTTGGGACTTGCGTATATGCACAATGAATTTCATGCCTGCTGCAAAGCTATTTCTAAAAGAGAGATATGACACCCTTACTGTGTTGTGTAGTTTCATTGGTATGAGAGTTCAAATCCAGACTTGTGTAAATCTCTTTCATGTGTGTTAACATTTATTTTATAATGTTGTTTATTTGATATATATTTTTGTTTGTTTGTTTTTAATACCAGTATTTGTGTGGCATGCAGCTTAGCACAGGCACAGGAAAAGGATAAATGCAATAAATGTCATGTAATGTACTTCTGTGATAATCAATACATAAACTACACATGTGAATCATGTGTGTGTGTGTGTGTGTGTGTGTGTGTGTGTGTGTGTGTGTGTGTGTATGTGTGTGTGTGTGTGTGTGTGTGTGTGTGTGTGTGTGTGTGTGTGTGTGTGTAGCACATCTGCTAAACAAGATGATTCATACAGTATATACTATCTGTAGATCACAGTTCAAGTCCCACATTTGTCTTTTAAGGATGAAACCTAAGAAACAGTGCTCACAAGGGTAAAACAAGTTTAGCTGTGCTTCTTATGTTTGTGAGTCACTTACCACAACTCGGATCTGGACTAATGGCCCACACATGAAGCAGACAGGATGCAGACATTCTCAATTTCAAAAAGGATACATTGTTGTATCTTTGCTTTCCATTGAACAAACTCACTAATCAGCATTGAGCGGTGGTTAGCAACAATCTGCCACACCTGCAGGTCCAGAACACCTGTTGATTATGTGCAGACAGTAGACAATTTCAAAATGGATACATTCTATCAAGTATGTTAGACACCGTACAAACACGGAAAGTGGCATTGTGCAGCAGTTAACTCACTGAAGTTAATAATGGATATGAAAATATCCAAATGCCTTTTAACTATATGTGTGGCAGCAGATGTAAGGGTAGGGCTCATACACCAAAAAATAACCAGTATCCTGTGAAGACGAATGGCCAAGGTACCAGCTTTTTATGGTGGAATAAACAGTTGGAGTGGAGCAGTTTACTTGGTTGGTCCTTTTTTGGTGTATGAGTTTATGAAATCTTGTAGTTTTTGCTAAGTGTAACATTACAATACCGATGATCCTGGGTTCTAATACAACAAATTTCAAATATTTTTACTGTTGTCCCATTTTACTTTATATTGCAATTCACATTAAAAATTATTACATACTCCTATTTTATTAAGGGTTGTGCACTCAATTTTAATAAACACATAAAAAAATTAAACATAATTATAAATAAGTATGTATCACACTGGAGCTCATATGAATTATTTGTGTAACTGAAGGTATACTGATTATTATGTTTCTATATGATGCTGTTTTCTGGCCTTGGATGGCCTTCATACTTCAATAATACTCATACACACATGAATGTATAAACTAGGACCTTGTTAGGTCACACACAAACATGTTTAACTCCTCAGTCTGTCATCTGTTTTTATATATAATGCATGGGTATGTCTGAGAAGCACTTCTTCTGTGGCAAGAATGAAAAATACCTCAGTGGAAGAAATTGTTTTGTCTCTTGTGTATAGGTTTGAATTCTGCATTGTAAAAAATGAGTTTTATCTATGTCACAAAAATGTGTCAGGTCATAAAATTTATGCCTCCAATACATGTCTTCAAAGTTAAATCACCTAATAGTTACAGCAGCAAACAACTCTCAAACTAATTCCAAGTCTTAGATTAACCATCTAATTTCAAAAATGAGTTTACTGTCTGTTTAGCACAATTGTTGTCTGCTTAACATCAAGCAAATGCAGTTGGCATTGTTGTTCTGGTTTGGCCACTACCAGTAAATGCAATAACACACATTGGCAGGAAACCACTCTGAACCTTTGCTGTTTTCCATGGTCAAACATCTCTTTTGGTAGAAGGGACAGGAAGGTGCCCAAGTTTGGGTGTAGACATCGGGTGTTGAAGAGTCTAGAATCTTCAAGACTCCTTGTAAAGTTCCACAGCTGAAGGCACTTGCATGGGGTACTATACCAGCTCCCAGTACAAGTCTGATGCATGGAATAGTCTGGACAAAGCTGTCTCCAGAGAAATTGGCATTCCAAGCACTGGAGAATAGTGCAGGCATCATTTTAATGACCTGAAAAGGAGCAAGTAGAATACACTCAACCAGTGGCTAGATGAGTTCAGGACTACTGACATCCAACAGTTATGTAAGTATACTGGTAAAGAGAATTTATAGTAGTTAGAGAGCTGCATATAGGCACGACTGGTATACATAATGCTATTCTCTTGTTCTCTTCTCTTCTTTTTATTCCACAGCCAACCAAGAGATCACAGTGAATAGATATGCTCATGCTGAGCATCTAGAGAGACTGATGGAAGCAAGGGGTATGTACGCAGCAGAACATAACTATTATTTCAGCTAAAGCAATGCTTTTCTATACAGTTGCAGCAAAGTAAGCATGCATATTCTAACTGCAAAACCAAACATGCATTCTTCAGTTTGTAGCACAAACCAACCGTAGGAGTCAAGTCTAATACTGTAGTCAGATGTTATGGGTTCAAATACCACAAGTAACAAATAAATAAAAATATTACATAATTTAATTTCAACAGAAGTGGCATAAATACCCTACTGTTAACTTAATCTATATAACTGGAAAAAGCGTGTGTGCAATATGTGCACATTACAAGGATTACTTTGAGCAATTCTTACTTATACACATAAAAGTAAAAGTGGAGATAAAATACTTTATTATTGGGATAATGCACTGTATATCACATATGATCATACTAATTATATCTCTTTTTTTTCTCTTACCCCAACCCTTATCCCTCTTTTTTATTTCTCTATGTGTTTTCAACATTTTTCCATGTCATCCGTTTCTCACAAATCACAAAATGCTTAACAGTATAGGGAGGTAGGCCAACTTCCATGGTTCAGCCTGCCCCTACTCCACTGGGTTCTAACTGATGCACAGCACATCTCACACCTAACCTGGCAGTAATGCTTCTGCTGCTCCTGCACTAATCTCAAACCAAATCTAGCAGTACTGCCTCTGCTGCTTCTGCACTACCTGGACCCTCCACATCAGGTAGCACCACCCAAGCAGCTGGTGCTGTGGTACCCTCTGGGAGTACTGGTGGAGGTGAGGATTTTATCACCAGCCAGGAGACACCAGGATTGCTGTGTAGGATCATACGCAGCACCACTGGTGCATTCCTATGATGGATGGAGAGGCTGCTGTCACTTATGGTCCATAGGAAAAGATGTCAAGCACTCCAACAGCCAGTGGAGTAAGGGGACAGTGATGACAGTCTTGTGGGTGAGGACTAGATTCTCATTGTCCCCATGTTTGATGGGCATCGGCATCTATTGTCCCCTTCCTAACCCCAATCATGGTGTCCTCCAGCCTGTTGTGTCCCTCACCATCCCTGTGTCTTGTCTTATTTGTCTTGTTTGTTTGCATATGTTTCCTAACCTACCCTACTTACCTGACCCAGAAATACCTACATCCCTTACCCAACATTTTTCTCTTACTGAAGTAAAAAAAATGGGTACAGGTCTCACAAAAACAAATATTTTCCCATACATCGCTCTCCACTTCACACATTTATCTTCATGACACACTTTATTTGGTCCAATTGGCTATACAACATGATTTTATTGTTGTCAACCCTCTTTGTTGAGGTGGCAGTCCAAATTCTGCTACTATTCTGTACATATTTTCATGTTACACTGTTGAAGAAGTGAATAGCTATGGTTCTTTCCTACCTCCTTCCTGCAAATTTCTGTATTGCTTTCCCTTTGTTCTTCCCCCTGCTTTCCTCCCATTTCACCACTTTCCTATCTAACCCATTTTAACACATTTAATCTGGCCAAAAAATAGAATCATACACTGCACGCTTAAGTAAAAAAAAAAAAACAGTGAAGCCCTTCACTTTTTGTCCTATGTGTTTGCACAGATTTTGGCATCTAACACCAATGTTGAGCAACAGTGAACAGCTCTTCAATGGTGCAGTTGCAATGCTGCTTAAACAACCTACACTAAGGTAACATGCAGTGAATATGGAATAAAGAATTATGTCATTGTATTATAAATACATATTTAAAACTATTACATACACCTGAATTCAAACGCTGTATCATCTGGGCTAAAAATGAAATCTGTCAATGCATTTACACCTGTTACCACAGAGTCACTTTGCAGCAGGTGTGTTTCTTAACCTCAGTACTATCCAAACTTTTATCAGTGAAGCAGAAACTCGTATTTGCTTGTCTCTTAACTTTGCGCAAATGGGGAAAGCAGTATAAATGTGTATCTCACACGTGCAAACACTTTGCCATTGATTTTGCAAACCAGCTGCTTAGCAGTCTGCTATGGACTTACACAATAGCATGTATTACTTCTGTTTACCGTCCCATGAAAGTACATGTAAAAACACAAACAAAGGGAAGACACTTTTTAAAGAAAGAACACATATTAGTACTGCAGCCATCTGTTACCTGCACCCATGCACTTGAAACTTAGTCTCTCAGTACATGTTCACAAATATATAAACTACAAATGCTTTCTTATATACCATGGACATTTTATACTGGCAATACACATTCAGATTTTCTAGAACTTGTAGTAATGTGGACAGCATTTTGCACATAGTTTGCAAAGCTGTATTTTTAAGTTACACCTGCAAATTAGAAGAACAGAAAATAATATACTTTGGACACTCATCAATCTGGCAAAGTGCAGATCTTTAATATCTGGATAGCTGTACATGGCTAGCTATCCATTTCAGACAGGCCTCCCAACATCTTCTCTCAAGCATCCAGTGATGATCTTATCCACAATAAATTGTCCTGCAACCTTGTAAAAGTTAGACTTGTGCCATGGAACTTGCATTAAGTACTGACTTCTCTAGTCTGTGCATTTAGTTATGCAGGGGTTCTAATCTTGCCGCAGTCAACTAGTGTGTGTGTGTGTGTGTGTGTGTGTGTGTGTGTGTGTGTGTGTGTGTGTGTGTCTGTCCAGTCAGAAAAGCATAACTATGTATCCTGCAGACATCACTACAATCCCATGAAGTACCAATATCTTGACAGTTGTACATACCTACACATCCATTTTCATTCAGGCCTCCCAACAACTTCTCTCAAATATTCAATGATGATGCCATTCATTATAAATTGTCCTGCAGCCTTCTAAAACTCAAACTAGTGCCATTGCACTTGCATTAAGTACTGAGTTCTCTAGTCTGTGTACTTGAGTAGGAATTCTGTTCTCACTGTGATCAACTAATGTGTGTTTGTGTGTGTTTGGCATTAAAGAGAGAATTTTGCAATGGCATGTGGGACGTTGCTATTACCATCATCTCCTAACCAGGCACTGCCGATGTCATCACTTATAAAGTATTGTCTGACACTCCCCAAGTCAAACTTGTGTTGTGCTTGGGTTAAATACTGAGGTCTCTAGTAGGTGTACTTAGATAAGGGTTCTGTTCTCAAAGTAGTCAAGTGGTGTGTGTGTGTGTGTGTGTGTGTGTGTGTGTGTGTGTGTGTGTGTGTGTGTGTGTGTTCACTTGATTGACATTAGAGAGAGCATTTTACACCAGCATGTGGGATACTGCTATTACCATCTTCCTCTCACCAGAACCTGCTGATGTCATCAGCTATATCTTTCTCTCAAGTATGCTCTTTTAATGTCATGGGCTAGGTCAAGAGCCCTAGAGTAAGTGACTCTTGTGCCATTAGATCTGTAGATGTGCAGCATGTCCATCAGAGCAGGGTCAGAGACTGCCCTGTAGGAAAGGCACAAGTCATCTCTGAGTAGTCTGTACAATACAGAATACAGTGATGGGGCTTTCAGTCTATCCACATATGTCACGGCATCTCTATTAGTGGTCTGATGAGGGTCGACTACAGTGGTGATATAACATCCTCAGACCTGGATGTGATGCCCTTATTTATGAGGTGCACAATGTAGAAGGCGTTCCTTACCACTGTGAAAACTTGGTGGTCGAAGTTCAGATTGTTATCTACTTGTGTTCCTAGGTCTAGCACCACTGAGTTTGAGCTCAGGGGATGTTGTCAATACTGCAATTAGTGGGGAATTCCACTTTGTCAAAAGAAATAATAATGACACATTTTTTCATGTAGTTTTAGACAGTGACTTTGGCATCAATCATTTGTCTGTGTTAGTCCCTAGTTTAATATGTTGACATTATTGGAGGACTTAAAAATTGCACCCAATTTGCAATCATCAGAAAACCTAATAAGCCAAAGGCAATCTACTTTAGCCTGGACTTCTGAGTAATAGATTGTGAACAGTAAATGGCCAAGCAAAGATTCTTGTGATAAGCCACTGGTGAAGGTTTTACTTGTAGAGGCTTAGTCACCAACGTTGACAGTATGTGTTCTTGTCAGTGAGCCAGATGGCTACCCATCTAGTGATGTGAAGGTTAATCCCCAGCTGTGAGAGATTCACAATGATACCTGAGTGGGAGATTGTGTCAAAAACCTTGGCCAGGTCAAGATATGTGGTATACATTGTCTTAGATTCATGCAGTGCTTTATTGACATTCTCAAAGAAGTATACTATGTTTAATAAGCATGACCTACCTGTAACAAAGCAAGATTGTGTTGGGTCTAGAGTTTGAAGGTTGCCTATGTCCTTGTTAAGGTTCATGTTGATGTTTTCCATGGCTTTGCAGATGAGAGACTGGTTAGACTTATGGATCTATAGTTCCCAAGATTGGTTGATGCCCCCCCCCTTTGTGCAAGGGGATTACTATTTCTGTTTTCCAGTCCAGTGGAACAAAGACAGTTCTCAGGCTATGGTTAAAGAGGACACTAATTGGCTCCACTAGGTCCTGTTTTAAATTGCTTAGTAAGTAATGTGGGATATTATCTGGTAGCAATGAGGCCAAGCTTTTAACCTTGGATAGCCCAGATATGACTTGATCTCTAGTGATACTAGGCAGAGGACTGGTGTCAGGTATGCTTTGAGGTATCCATTCAAAAACAGTCCTTTGATTTTTTGATTATTAGTTGACTTTCTTGGGACTAGTTGGTGTCATTTTTTGGTTTAATGCTTTGGGGTTTGGCCAGTGGGGCCAGGGAGGTGAAGTTTGTGCCAAATCTGTCATCTAGCAGGTTGGAAGTTTCCTCCAGTGCAGCTTCATGTTTAGACTCCTAGCATTAAGCAGCAGAACCTTGAGTTTGCCTCCAATGGATTTTGTTAAACTGGAAGATGTGTTGCTTTTTCATTGCCTTAAAAAGGCACTATGGAAGAGGCAAGTACCTTTGCCAGTTTCCGACAGCCTACATGACAAAGGTGCAGCCCATCTCTGGCAAAGCAGTGTGGCCTGCCAACCATGTCATCCCAGGCTGAGAGATGCTGAGTCCCCCTTAACTGACAACAGAAGCTAAGCCAATTGTTGAAGCTGATCATTTTTTGTTTATATTGTGGCATCATCCTGGGTAAAGGTAGAATGCTGCTTAGGGCTAGAGTTATACCTGCCTGGGATGCATAATCTGAGAGTTCATTTGTGTCTCTTCATATAGTCCAGAGAAGTATGTCTCAAGAATTCACCCCAACATGAACTATGACAGAGTCATAACGGTACTTGTTGAGTGATGTGAGTGACATGGTATGATACACTTGTATGTATATTGTTGGCATATTAGGATATGTGTTGTTGTAGTGGACCAGATCAGCTGTCAACACAGTTCACATTCCACCATCACAGTGACAACTGCAGTATGGCATAGGTGTGCAAATGTCTACATATCATCATCAAATGCTCTGTGACACACATCAATATAAATTCATATTGATTACATGGTCACATAAGTCTTGTGTTATACACATGCCATTATGCTGTGATATGCACAACACTGTATCACATGTTTTGATACAACTGCAAAGTTGTGGAATTCATTGTATGTGTAGTTCTGTTGCTATACCCAAGGATTATTGAGGGGGTCAGCAGCACCATTGTGTGACTATTATCATTTGTGTTAGGAAAACTTCCCGCATGAGCCACAAACAACTGATCTTTAATATGTCCTGATATGGCATCAGGCTGCTCAAACACAGCTTGCCCATGAAATACATAGAGGCATACGTTGTGCAATTGATGTAAGTAAATGGCATTGTTACAGATGTATGACTGTTTGCATAGTACCCCTGTGTGGAACGTGATGAATGACCACAGTTGTATTTGCAGGTCTTTTCACAAATCATTTATTCCTATACATTTGAAATGTTAAGTGGAATACACAACTATGTACAGATGTGCATGTGAATGCCACCAGACATACCTAACTGGAGGAAATAGACAATCCACTTGCAGACCATTTGTCTCACATATCACCCCCACCCCCCATTGCCACTGACCATCAGCCAAAGTATACATGCAAACATTACTCAGTTTCTATGTTGAGGAAGACAGCACATCTCTGCACTCTGTATGGCTAATAACACAAAATCAATGGACTGTGACAACATCAGAGATTGCCTATAGCGTGACTCATACCAGACACGGTTGGCTCCATACTTCATACACAGCCTCCTGCTCAACATGCATCCATCTGACTGGGGGGGGGGACATCACCTGTTGATTGCATGCATGTATAGATACATCCTGACTCCTTATCTGTGAAGTAGACCAACGTGTCATCATGGACCTTTTCTAAAAAAAACACTGGTAATATCCCAACTGTGTGTGAAAGACATGTGTGATTTTTCAGGCTGCATCCACATCTATTACATTTGTTAGATGTCCTCAGGAAGGTCTAAAAGGGCATGTATGATGACAACACTATCATCCTGTGGAACTTGACCTGGCCAAGGTATTTGACACAAATCCACACTGACGTATTACTGTAACACTGTCACAAGTGGCCATATACACCTATATCACCAAATAGGTAGACTACTAGATCACATACGTGAAATATCTTGAAGTGTGTGAAGTGACCTATACCTAGAGTACAGTGATCAGGTCCGTACCCCACAGCCGTGTACTAGGTCCTTTCCTGTTCATTATTTAAGTCACAGATGTCAAGAATGATGTACACATCCTTTGTCTAAACAGCTTTCTGGAGGACTGCAAATCATGGACAATCATTGAATCCAGGTGTGAAATTAGTATAATACAGACAGTATCAAAACAGATAAAGGATTGCTGCCACAGCCATAAAGACACATGAGCTGAGCAACAATCATGGGGGGACTTGTTATGTTATAAAAGCAAATGCACACCTAATGATAATGTAGACAGCACACCCTTATGAGCAGACCAAGCGGTATGTGACCTGTGTACTCAGATAAATGGCATGCAGAACGTCCACCAGCATGTGCCCCACATTGCAGACTACTCCTTGTATGTAATACAACTCATGAGTACGTGCAGGACATCCACATCAAAGGCCATTATACTTCTATAGTTCATAGCCTTCATCACACCAATAATTGAGTACAATGCACCCTTTTTTATGTACCTCCCTACACATCTTCCAGGGATGCATTATTCAAGTGTAACACATTTGCCACAGTGAACTCCCACATCTCTTATTGGCCATACCTATGTATTCTTTTTGTTGCATAAACATTAGTGTGTGAAAGTGCAGAACCCCCATCAAGGTGTTATACCAGATGCATGTTTGATATGTGTTCCTGTGATGCACACAGTACATAGCTGATTGACAATATTGATGGTATGGTTACATTTATGACAGTGTGGATTGCACCATATATATGCCATGCACATTTGTCAACAAGCCTGGCTTGATCATAATTTCACATACAGGTTTAGCAGTGTCCCTCCTAACATCTCCAGCAGATATTAAAGTTTCAGGACAGTGTGGTCGATTCCCCTCTTAATCTGCAGACAACTCATAATAGTTGTACAGGTGTGTTCTTATGGATCCATCTATGATCACTCACAGTCACATATGTTATGTCAGAGACATGGGATTACTGGTGGTATTGTTCTGATATTGTCCATGACTGTGTGTGCTTCTGTTTACTATTATCCATAAGCCTGTTACTATGTGTCCCACTTGGTTGAGACCTATGCTGACATTACATTCATATTCAAGCAACTCATTTTGCACAGCTTCACAATATGCACTTAACCCCTATTGTATATAACATCTCTGATATATGTCTTCCAGTGTTCATGTCTGGATGCTTATATCACAAAGAATCTTCTCCATCGTTGTGTCATCTTGTGTGACAGTCACATAATATACATTAACTGTGCAGTTCGTACTGTATCATGTAGCTATGTTATTAGTGTTCATGCTACAGTTGTCTTCATTGACATGCCCTTATCTGCTGTATAGTACCATGTTTCACCTGTCCTCTTTCCCTGTATTCATTCCTACAATTCATCTGTGTGTCCCTATTCAATACACACACTTCCCCTGACTATTTATAATGCAGTCTATGTACCCTTACTGATCATTTCCACAACGTGAAACAGGTTTCTACAATAGTCTGCACTGTATGCACTTTCATATAATGTGTTGGAACTATACACATTGTTTTATTAATAACCCTGGTAATCATCATGGCATTCCGCGCAAACATGCAGACCTAGTTTGTCCTTAGGTAAACAGGTTTAAGTGTCTGCTGCTGTCCGTGTTGCTTTACATGGTTTCCTGGTCAGCAACACTGCTGCTGGACATGAAACTGTGCTTATTTACTTTTAAACGTGGTGCATGGCATGCATATGCAATTAGCTATGCTGCTCACCACACAAACATGTAAACTGCATGTAGGCTTCACTCTAAGCCTTTACAGAGTTAAATAAATCCACAGGAATGTTCAGCAGTGGAACTATTTTAAACAGCTATATGGTACAATAACATGTATGCCAAATGTGTGAGTCAGGTTTTATAGGGTTTTCATATTATACTTCATGACAGTATAGTATGTGCACCAGGTTTCTATAGATTATTTTACAAAGACTTACTGCCATAAAGAATAGAACAGGAATGCTTAGCTATAAAGAGGTTTGAAGATTAGAGGACTGTAGAAGGATGTCTTTTAGAAGGGATACATCTGAAAGATCAACATTTAAAATGAGAAAACAGGTGGGAAAAGAGGCATTGAAGAGCGGTTGCATGGGAAAGGGGGTTGTGCAATGAGAAGGGGAATGCGAGAGTTATTCAGCTGAGCTTCATCAATGTGTTTGATTTTTAAATCGGTGGAGTCATGTGCACAGCGGATTTGGATTGTGAATAGATACTTATTGATGGAATCTGTTCTTTTTTCTCTTCTCCCTTTAATGAACAACGTCTGCCTCTATATTATATCCTTCATCTTCTTCATATTTCCTAAATATAGTTCTCTTTCTAATGGAAATTGATGCCTTTCTTTACTACCTACGTTAATGACAGAAGTGCTCAACTTTTTAAACAAAGTGTGTATATTGTTCCTTCACTGCTTTGGTTCCATGACTTTACAGATTTTTTTTCATTGTTTCAATATATGTTGCTGGTGTTCTACAACATTTTTTCTGGTTATCGTTACATTCAGACATATCATTATTTTGTAATAAATCTTTTATTTCACTAAAATTTGTGGAAACATAAAAGCCTTTAAATGAAAAAAAAATCTTTATTCCTAATTTCCAAAGTCACAAATTCAAGAGTGTTATGTTTATTAAGGTGCTTGACAACAAGCATCATTGCAAAAACACATAAAATAAGTAAATAGATGGAAAACACAGGAAAAAAAAAACAATAAAAAGAAGAAACACTCTGAGTAAAATTTGGGAGGATTAAGATAAACCACTTAAATGCTGAATTGTAGAAAATGCCTTCAAGCTTGCAAAACAAACAAAATAAAAATAAAATAAAATGAAACGATAAAACTATAAATCATCAAATATAGAAGCCAGGTTAAACAAATGAGTTTTGAGGGACCTTTTAAAACCAGACAGCATAGGGGTTCCCCAAAGCCAATGGGGAAACATGTTCCACAGGTGAGGAGCCTGTCTTCAAAAGGTCTGAATACCATAGGTTCATAGGAGATTACTAAACTAATGGCCCAAGAGCTCATACAAACCTAGCCATATTTAACCCAAGTTTCCCAATTTTCATTAACTAGGCGAACAAAGTTCACAGAGGTATGAGCCTATACTATGATATCTAATACTGGCTGCCTCTGTCTATGAGGGACATGGACACCACCCCAGGAGTAAATTTACAATTACCAATCCATTGATCTAGGTTGCACTTGAAGAGGGTCAGGGAAGGATTTTGCTTCATGTGAATGGGAAACTGGTTCCAGAGAACGGGTAGTCCCTCTGACAGACATATCTGTCTCTCCAACATTGATTTATTATGTCAGAGGCTAGGTTAAGATCCCTGAAATGAATGACCCTCGTGCAATTTGATTTACAAATGTGTTTCATTTATATCAGCACTGGATTAGAGACTGCTCTGTAAGCAAGACACAGATCACCCCTAAGTAGTCTGAACTTTCACTCTTTCTGCTGAGGACTTGTTTTTTTTTTTACAATGTATCTTCCTGGTGAGAAACCTCTGGGGGGTCACTCCACTGTTGCAGATGTCTAGTGAGGTACATGCAAAAGGGTGCATGTACTCACTTATTAGTCTGATGAGGGCAGAGTACAATGGAATTATAATGTCCTTTGATCTGGATGCTATGCCCTTACTTATATGTTGGTTCAAATAGAAGGACTCTCTCACCACTGTGGACACATGGTGGTCGAAGTTCAGATTACTATCAACCTACTCTTGGGGGAGTGCTTTCTATATTGTAATTAGGTGGGGTATTTGCTTTCCCAGATGGAAAAATTTTTTGTTTTTTTGCATTTAATTTCAATCCATTGCTCTGACATCAATCATTTGTCTGTGTTAATCCTTTTGCAGTATGTCAGTAGCATTCAGGGATTTAGTGATTGCCCCAAGTTTGCAGTCATCCATGAACTTGGCCAGCCAAAGGCCATCAACATTTGACTTAACTTATAAGAAATAAATATTGAACAGGAGAGGGCCTAATACAGAACACTGTGGAATGCCACTGCTGAGTGGCCTCTTACTATAGGTAAATTCACCCACTTTGACAGTATCTGTCATGTCAGTGAGCCATTTGGCTACCCACCTGGTGACATAGTCTCCAGACACACTCTAGGAATGCCTAATGACTCTGAAAAATAAAGAATATAAGGACCTTACCAAAAAATAAGGAATCAAGAACTCCTTCAAGTGTGGTGGACCCAAATCATATAGGGCTAAATTAGCAATAAGACTTTAAAGGTGACATTGGATCAAATAAGCAGCAAATGTGGACTCCAGAGAACGGGGATAATACTGTGGTAGTATGATGTAACCATAAGAAACCATGCTGTGGAATTCTGAACTAGCTACTCATTATTAAATAGCCTCAGATAAAAAGGATTGCAGAAATTAAATCATGAAGATGCTAAGCTGTGCAGCACCCCCAACAGGTCTTCAAGACGAAAACAGTGTCTGATACAGAAGCTGTTACAAAGATGAACGAAGATGTTTCCCCAATAGATGACACTATCAATCTCTCATCGATGAGCACAAAAAGATTTTCCCCTTTTCATGCAATCCAGCCTATCATTATTGTAAATCATAACATGGTTAAGAGATGGATAATTAGATTCCCTCAAAGTCACTGGAATAGCTATGACAATAGTCTTGGTTTTGTTAAGCAACAAGTGATCAGCAGTAATTCAACTCTAGGCACATTCCATACCCTTAATTAATGGACCCACAACAAAAAACAACATATGACATATCAAGTATATGTAAAACATCCCACAGCACTTATTGAAAACAGTAGTGGAATTTCCTTGTGCCCTGGCCAAATTATTCTGTTTAGAATGAATGCTATCTTAGGTCTCACCTAAAATAGGCCACACACCTGGGGGGCAGGGGGACAAACTTAATAAAAATAAATGATTATATATATATATATATATATATATATATATATATATAGAGAGAGAGAGAGAGAGAGAAAGAGAGAGATGTTCTTTGAAGAATTCTTTGAAGAAACTTGGGGGGGGGAGGCATAGGTCACCATATTGTAGATTTTATAAGCCCCAGATTTTCTCCAAAGGATGGATAAGCTGGTGGGAACTTGTAGAGGAGACCCATTTTCTATATCCATCTTTGTAATAATAGTCTCCATAGTTTCTAATTTTTCACAGGAAACAGAGGAGAAGAGAGACTCTGGCCCACTCTACTCTCAGGCTTGGCATGCTGGTGCAAAAGTGGTGACTGCAGCTGAGTGAGCAATGGATGGGAGTTGAGTGTTTGGCAGTTGGGGAACATTACTCAGGAAATGTCTGACAAAAGCTGTGTGGGGCTTGAAGAAGGGGCTACATCAGACCTAGTGCTGGCATCATGCCCTATTCTAAAAGCGAACTTCTTCAGCTGTGAGGAGAGGTTCCTCAGATTACAAGCAGTTGCCTGAAGTCTAGGGCCTCAACCATGGATGCTGGTGAGGAAGGACTCAGTGGATGCTTCTGAAGTGGTGACACCATCCAAAGTTGGCCTCTGGAAAAGCCTGAAGGAGGTTCTGAGTGCTACTAGTAAACTAAAACAATGTGACTTGAGGGACCACTCTCCAGGATCTGGCAAGTTGCTGGTATTTGCAGGTGTACTACAGCAGATGTGTGGGTATGGCTAGTGATTACCAACCTGGGATGCTCTCCTCAAAGTTGGAGTCAAGGATGCACCTCTCCTGGTCACATTTTTGTTGATCAAAGAGAAGTTTGGCTGCAGTCTCAAGCCATTGCTAGTCAAGGGTAAGGACATATTATGCTTAGGAGCAGGAGATTTTCTCAAGAAGACTGTAACAATGGCTTGGGGTTATGCAAGTTAGACTTCTGCTGATCTCCATCTTGGGAAAACTCATCTGTTCTTATTCCTTGAGTATAGAGACATGCCAAAAGCTTCTACCACCTATATTTATAGGTAGCTGCATTTAAGTGATGCATGTATGAGAGTGCTTCATTTCATGCTGTGCTTCAAGACAGTATGTATTTTGTTGTTGCAGGTCACTGAAGATTAGTTGATGGCCATACAAGCACTTAAAAACAAGACCTCAGTGCCTTAGGTATTGGACACAGAACATTTTCACAATGATCATCAGGATTAACAGCCAACCTGTATAAACAGCAGTAAAGAACTAGAGGACTCAGGCACCCGGTGAGGTCAAAGCACATGTATTACATCATGGTGTCTGCTGATGTAGGGTGAACATCTTTGGAAATAAGACCTTCTAACAAAAAATGCTGAAGAGAATACGAAAATAGGAAGAACCTACTCCTAGACCATTAAAGAATATTTAATATTAGACTTACTGTTTAGTTCAAATTTATGAAATTGCTGCTTAATCCTAAATACATTATAAAGGATGTAAAAGATACACTAAGTAAAATACATTCAAGTTAGATTGTATAACAATATATAAGAAACCACTTATGCTCATGGCAAAATATTGCATTAAACCATCTAGTTACAGCTGCAATAAGTAGACAATGACCAGAAAAGAAGACAGTTACATACAACTGAATCTACAGTTAACAGACAAGCAAACTTACTTCAGAATGAATAGTAAATGGTATACATTAAGTGGCAGAGACATATCAAAGCTCCTACAAAATTGCTGAGCCCTTAAACTGTGAACCACAAACAGAAACAAGTCATTTGTTTCTTAGTGAATATCATTTTGATTTAAATAGTTGGCAAATCAAAATCCTCAAATTCCTCAAACAGATGTCATACAGTCCAGAATTAAAATCTATACCTCGATAAATGCCACAATTTCCAGGAACAAAAACTTCCTGTACACACTTAAATAGTGTAATTTACCATCAAAAATAACAAATAGGCTCAGCAGGCAATAAGCAATCCCAATAAATCTCATCTAAATCCTTAGCCATAATCCCAGAAAATCTGTCATTAAAATGTCACTTTGAGAGTCAAAATGTACCAGCAATGTAAAAAAAAACTATAGGATATAGCAACAGGGATTTCAGAATCAGCTAAATCAATTGGTCAGAGGTCAGATTAGGAAACAGGTCAGAGGTTGTGAAATTGTAATAAGGAGATTAAACTGGACACACCCAAAATACTGAGGGATGTATTGTTAAAAAACAGCAGAAATGTGCAACACTGAGACCTACAGCAAATGCACATGATGCAGTTATTTACTGTTAATCCAGCAATTATTCATTCAAAAGCCAAAAGGCAGAGAAAACATTTAGACATAATCAAAGTTAATGTGTAGAGCATCCAAGCCTTCTTTTGGGCACACGTGTTCAGACAGGATGGTGTGCATTTGTTTAGATCAGGGAAGACAATTTTTGCAGCAGATATTTTGCAATATCTTACAAACACTAGCCAGCATTTTTGCCAGGTCAAAAATGTACAGTTCACAGATAGCAACATTTGATGCATCTCTGATGATTGTTAATGCTAGGAGTATTAATAATAAAGTTTTTTATTAGATGCTATGTTCCCACAAGATTGATGTTGTTATAGTTTGTGAAACATGGTTAAAGAACAATGGTTGGAATCCAGTTCTGTCAGGGTATAAATGTTTTTACTATAACAGACATTCTAACAAAAAATCAGGTAGAGGTGTTAATGATAGGGATTAAAGATAGCTATGAGACTTGTGATTATTACATGTTCAATGATAACACTAATACTATAGACTGTGTAACTGTGACAATAAAGACAACCCTGGAACATATAACAATTGTTGGAGTGTACAGACCACCAAAGTCAAGTGCAGATGACCTAGAGGAATTCACACATTTCTTACATGAAACACAGGAGGGAAGAATAATATTAGATGGGGACTTAAATTTGCCAGAAACAGACTGGAATAATATATTTTTCAACAACGTTAGTAAAGAAATTATTCACAGAGTATATTCCGGAACAACAAATGCTTCAGATTGTAAAAAAACTTACCAGGGGACGGAATATACTAGATATTGTTTGTGTTCTTAAAGAAATTACTGTAACTTCAAGTCAAATTTTACCACCATTGATGTGCAGTGATCATTGGGTCATAAAGGTTCATTTGTTGCTAGATAATTCTGCCAAGCTGAAATCTAAGCCAATGCACAGAAGGTTAATTACAGATTATAGAGAAGCAAATACTTTGCTATATAAAACTAACTGGAGTGAGGTGTTCAGTGGAAAAACTGCAGATGGAATGTGGAAAGTTTTGAAAGAGAAATTTTTTGAGTGCAAAAAGTCAAAAAAATGTTTAACATCAGGATCTAGGCACGCAACATCAAGGGGGTATATTTCCATAAGAATAATATACCTGATTAAGGTGATAGACAAAAAATATAAGAAATGGAAGAGAGGTCGAACTACAACTTTGAAAACTGAAATAAAGAAGCTGGACAAACAGATTAAGCATAGTGTTAGACAAGATCAAGAAAAATTTGAAAAAAATTGATATAAAGATACTGAGCATAATATGAAACCTTTTTATAGATACATAAGATGTGGAAGGAGCAAAGATACACAAATTGATAAACTGTGTGCAGATTCAAAAATGTTTTCTCAGAGACACAACAGATTATAGATATATTTACAAAATCTTATGCAAAACAGTTTGGCTACACAAAAGGGGTGGTAAGTTGTCCTAGTGACATCCAGGTAACCCCAGATACTGGAATCAAATTAGATTATATTGAAAAAGAACTGTCCAAACTGGATCCAAACAAAGCGCAGGGAGGAGACGGAATAAGTAACAATGATTTGAGAACACTTAAGCAAGAACTTACACTGCCATTACATCTATTATTCACTAGGTCATATAAATATGGGGAGATTCCTCAAGATTGGAGACTTGCACTTGTTAAACCTGTCTTTAAGGGAAAGGGGAGTAGGACAAACCCAGAGTCATATAGACCCTTAGGTCTACTTTCATGTTGTGGAAAAGTAATGTAGAAGGTAATACTCGATAAGTTATTGTCAGAACTGGATAGGTTGGGACTTGAAACCATATATCAGCATGCATATGTTGAAAATAGATCTGTTACCACCTGTAACATGATGTTCTTTAACAATATAATAACAGCTGTGAATGAAAAATCATGCTGTGATGTGATTTATATATATTTAACTTCAGCATTTGACAGGGTCATACACAAAACACTGATCAATAAATTAGTACAACTAGGTATTGATAGCTGCATGGCATACACATAGGACATGGTAAGTATCACACACCAACTGGACAGGTGAAACCCTTGGTTACAGTCAAGGTGTCCCACAGAGCTCTGTACTAGGCCCTTACTTGTTTAGATTGTATCTTTCAGACCTTGCTTTTTCATCTGATGTGTTCTACAGTCTATATGCTGACAACCTGAAATTGGGTAAACTGATTACAAGTGTTACAGATAAGGCATGTCTGCAAAATAATTTGACTAAATTGACCATTTGGGCACAGGAGAATAATATGTTGATAAATACATCAAAAACTAAGCATATGAGATTTGGGAGACATAAACTGAAAGGTGAATATGTAATACAGCACACAGTGACTGAAACTGTAGACTCATTTAAGGACCTGGGTATATGGGTAGATTCAGCTATGAGTTTTTCTAATCATATCAACCAATTGGTTAATGATAGTTATAGAACTATAGGTTGCATAAAAAGATTTATAAAGTCTAGGAAATCAAACATAATGAAGTCATTGTTTGTCAGTTACATTAGACCCAAACTTGAGTATGGAATAACAATATGGAAACCCTATAGAAAAACAAGCATGAGTAAACTGGAAAGAGTACAGCGGAAATATACTAAGGGCATCCATGGATGTGAAAATCTAAGTTATTATGAAAGACTAAAATATCTGAACTTCTACAGTGTCTCTTACAGATATTTAAGAGGAGATCTTATCCAGGTATATAGAGCATTTAGGGACAACTACCTCTGGGAATGTTTGGGGTTATCAAAAAGTACTAGAGAATCATCAGATAACCCATGTATAATATTCTATAGGAACGAGGTGTACTAATTGGTTCTCTGACAGAGTAGCTGATGCTTGGAACAGACTACCAAATTACATTAAAGCAAGTACTAGTTTAGATATTTTTAAGAACAGCCTGGACATTTATTATGGGAACAAGTGTTTTGGCATACTGGCAAGCTAGAAGGGCTTTAATGCCCGTGCTTGAAACATTTGTATGTATGTATGTATGTATGTATGTATGTAAAGTTGTCCAGTAATAATGTTCTGATGCCATCTTAGGTACTGCAGCATGTTTTACACAGCAGTAGTATTTTACTTTGTTGAGAACTATTGCAACAGCATTTTCACTGGACAGAATCTTAGGTGACACGGAAACAAAAGGCTCAAGCAGCAACCTGTGCCAGTATAACAAACCGACACCCTACTTCCTCAGCTCTTCACGTGAAGAGCAAAAAATAAAAAGCGCTTCACCATAATTAGAAATTGGCTTATTACAGTTAGATCCACATCTCTCTCTGAGCTCTTCCATTGAACAGCAAAAAAACAAAACAGCTATTTATTCCTTCTACTGGCATGCTGCGCTGCCTCCTGCCTCAGCCATTCAGATCCTGTTTCTATTTCCTGCCCCTGACCTTCTCTCCAAATTTTTATGAAAAATAATTATTTCTTCTTTCACATTGTAGCAAATTGCTTGCTAAAAATGTAGCAGACAGTTGCTACAGTTTATAACCTGCATGCATGGAGCTCAACAGCTCTCAAGTTTTAGGTTAAAAGAAAAAGACATGCTCTCTTTTTTTTTACTTTTAAACTGTAGCAACTGCTTGCTACAATGTAAAAAGCAGTTGCTACAGTTAAGACTGCATACAGAGTGCTACAGCACCTGAGTTTCACCTCAGATGCAATACTGGTGTTGAAAAGCTGGTATTGTATTAAAGAGAGGTCAAGATTATCTGATCGAGCCTCCAACACCTGCTTCAGCTTTTCTGGGTTTGCCTTGCAATTTCCTTGTAGTTTTCACTGAATGGTTTGTATGTCCTTTTTACCCTTTACTTTGGATGTTAGTTGGGATATTTTACAGGCATCTTAATATTCATGGGCATCATCTAGGTTTAAAGGCCCTATATTTCTGAAGTATACTCATACTATCCACTTATGCTGTGCTGATGAGGTCAATAAAAAGGCCAAAACATACATGTCCACAGCTATTGCAGTTTGGCTTTTTTGGCCTGAATGTAACCATAAAGATTTAAAAAGTTAAAAAGGCATAGACATTCAGAAGCCATGTAGCTGAAACAATTGATGTCCTGAGGGGGTCATCTGAATATATCCCATGTGCCTCCAGTACAGCAGATTTAAGGTATCACACAGTGAAAACCTCTAGCTTATCTGGGTTTTCTTGCAGTTTTTACTGAATGCCTGTCCTTTTTATCCCTTGATTTAGATGTTAGTTGGGCTATTTTGCAGGCACCTTAATCTTTATGGGCATCAGCTGGGTTTAAAGACCATGTGTTTCAAAGTATAAGGGCGGCCGCGGTGGTGCAGCGGTTAGCATTGCCACCTCACAGCAAGAGGTTCTCCGGTTCAATCCTCGGCTGGGCGGAGTCTGCTTGTCCTCCCTGTGGTCGTGAGGGTTTCCTGTGGGTGCTCTGGTTTCCTCCCACATACCAAAGACATGCTGTAGGTGGATTGGACACTCCAAATTGGCCCTAGGTGTGAGTGTGTGCATGTGTGTGCCTTCTGTGGAAGGTTGGGCGCTGGGCTGGCAACTCAACATCATAAAACTCTACTGCCAATCATGAGCAGACAGGTGATCCACTGTGATGACCCCTAACTGGGAAAAGCTGGAAGAACAAGTGTTTCAAAAGTATAGCCAAGTTATTCACTTGTAATGTTGAGGTCAATAAAAATGCCAAAATGTGCATGTGTATAGGTACTGAGGTTTGGCTTTATTGTCATGAATATGACTGTGAAGTTTAAAAAGTAAAAAAAAAATCTTGGGCATTCAGAATTCATGTAGTTGAAACATTTGATGTTCTCAAGGGGTCATTTGCATATATATCCCATGGGCTTTCCATAAAGAAAGTTTAAGGCGTCAGACTTGCACATGCTCAGAGAAAACTCTAGCTTGTCTGTGCTTTCCTTGAAATCTTTACTGAATGGTTTGTCTGTGTGTCCTTTCTACCCTTTGATATGTATGCTTTGGATATAACTCAAAAATAGAAAATAATTTTTATAAAACACAGAAATTTTTAAATAAAGGGGCATTCAATAATCTGTGGTGGTAGCAAGATGTAATTAATATATGGAACACCTTGAAGGAAAAGTATGCTAATATTACATAAAAAGTTTACATGATATAATGCAGAAACTCTGGTGCAGCTCAAATAAAATCTCAAATTTCAGGGACAGAAACAATGGAAGCTAATGCAATTTTCCTCAGTTCATAAACAAAGGGAAAAACTTAATTTGAAGCCTTGTTTTTACATTTTTGCAAATCTGGTAATGGCATGTTCAGATATTAATAAATTATTTACTGCTCAGTAATTAAATCATGCCTTTCATTTGTTATAAATAAAATCTGACTCTATAAATCATCTTTAATTTTTCTAAAAAACAGACAAACTCTCTTCCTGTTTTGAACAGACTGGTAAATTCCAATAACTTGTGATGGAAAAGGGTCTGCTTGTGTATCAGCACCTGTCTAGACATAACTGGCTCTTGATAAAGTAGCACTCTGACTTCCTCCTTATAATCCATATATTTAAAATTCTGAAGTTTTATCTTCCCTCACAGCGTTCCTCAAGCCTGTACTAAAAACCATACCCCGTTCTCTTATATTCTCTTCTTATAATATGGTAGTGCTCCCAAAAGCCTCTGACTTATTACTATCGACTGAACAAGCCATTGCAGTTCTTGTGCCCAAGAAAGGGCTGCCCTTCCCACTGTTATTAGGAACAGTTTGATCACTAAGGAGTTCTGAAATAAACTCATTTCACTTTTTTCACATTAGCAGCGATCATTCACTGTTCACCAAGGGTGCAAGTTAACTAAGAAGGATAATCATTTAGGCAGCCGTCAGGAGTTGTGTCTGGGTTATTTCTGTTGTTTTTGGTTTTACATTCCAGTATCCATGCAGCTGTGTGAGGAAAAGGGACATGCAGTAGGATGTCTGTTTCCTTCACTTCAGTAAGGGATACTGTCATTAAGCAACCTGGCCTACCAATCCCTAGAGCATGGATTGTGTTTTCCTCAGTCTTCACCAGGGAAGTCACACATTCCTTGTGTTCCACTGAGAGCAAGCAGCCCTCCCCACCCATGAGAGGCAAACAGGGTCTCGTCTCTTTACTCCCACCCTTCCTGTTTGGATCCTCCAAGTGCCACAGGTGCTAATTGATCCCCTGTCACCTGTTCAGAAGTCAGCGCTCCATCCCTCTGAATCTCTATATCTGACTAAACTCATCTCACACTTAAGAGAAAGAACCACTTGCAATCATTTTTCCCATCCTCCTTTAAACTAAAACTTTATAGAAGTAGCTATACTTCGTAAAGTATTAGAACAACCGACATGTATACACATACAGTTTTCCTTATTACCTCAAATTAATTGCAGATTCACGTTACCTGCCATTCTTTTCTTTTCACAAAGGAGTACTTCATGTTATTGCAATATATTGTTGTGCTACACATCGATGTGTATTAGAGTAATGTTTATGTCATGTTGTTTATTGTAGTCTGTCACTGTTTTTTCTTCTTATGCAACTGTTGTGAAATATGCTCTTGAACTCTGTGTCATATTGTATGCCTGGGCAGTGGATGAAGTGGGTCATTGTGAATCAATCCAGTACACTGACTAGCAAACAAGAAAAAAAAAAATATGTTCAAAATTATTAAAAATGTGTCCAGTTTTCCAATATGGAAGAGTGGTGCAGAATTTTGAATAGTTTATCACATACTTCTTCCAGAGGCCTATTAGAAGGAATACTACATTAAGGAAGCCACATTTTTCATGATTCAAAACTACACAAATGTATATCTAAAACAGAGTTTGGTTTGCAAAAGAGAAAATGTTGAAAAGAAGACATGATATTTCCATTATATTTCGGTCCTGTCTTGAGGTCTTAGTTTACTGGAATAAACTGGAATCTTACTCTTTTAAATTGACTAATGAACATTCAAGAACATAAATTTTAAGTATTTAATGATAGGTTTCCAGAAGGGATATTACCTTTCTATGACACTGTCTTTGTAACCACAAGCAAAATAATTACAAAGAAAGGGACGTCTGTTTCCCACCATTGACTTGACTTAGTTGTCAGTAGCAAACAGAATGCTCAAGTTAGAAGATGATAAAATATAATGAGGTATGAAACTACTGTCTTTTACAGCCAGTGAAAATGTTCTTAGTTTGTTTCAGACAGAAATATCCAGAGGCTAAAACAACTAATAGGCTCACTGGGGATTGAAGATTCCAGTCTTTCTTTACTGTGTTGCATTTCATTAGACTCTAATCTTGTCTTCCTCTGGTCTTCATTGTTTCATTCTAATTTTCACTTTAGTTTGATTTGTTGTAAGAGCATCTTCATTAGATGCATTTTCTTTCATTTAAGTGTTAACTGAAGCATGTATCAGCTGTACTAGTTTGAATTTTTTTTTCCTCTGTGATAGATTTGTTCCTCAAGTCCCTCTCCATGGAGATGTTCATTATACTCAAAGTAGCGGTTTAATAGGCTTACTTTTTCAAACTTCCAAAAACAGGAGTTTTGGTTAAAATGTCATGGGAGACAGTGGCCTTGATGTAAAGGGTATAAACATAGATATAGAAGTAAGTAATGAATGGCATCATCTGGAAAGCCAAGAATTCCTTGGGGTTATACGTGAGCATAAGCAGTAGCCGACCGCTACATTTACAAGGACACCTGTGTTTTATCCATTGAAATATGGTGTATTCCTGATGTACCTAAAGGGAAGAGTCAGAAATGCAGATGTCATCAAAGTAATGTGAAAGAAGACGAATGAATGAAGATATCTTTCAACAGTTTTAAAATGCCTTTCTTATTTTTTCTCTTATTTTGAAATAAGAAGACATGTTACAGTTCACCTGTATCAAGAGGCTCTTTAATAAACCTGCTTCACTTTATTGTTGTTTCAGTGTTTTCTGTATTTTGTAGCTTATTTTATCAAATTTTATAACTTTTTCTGGTCTGTTTGTTTAACATTGCTGACTTTCATGGGGATTCATTAAAGGGCCAGAAGGCTTGTGCTAAAAATGCCCTGCTCCTAAAATGTGCCAATTTGTGATTGAGACATGTTAGCCACAACAAGGCAGGACCTCATTATCGGCTAATTTGCTTGTCTCTGAATTACATTTAGCACTGTGATGTGCACTTCTTATCTCAACGTCTTGGCAGTAAATTGCTGCTGATGTAGGCAGTGGCATTCGCTCATCACTCTCCCTCAGCCATAAGTACAGTTAAAATGAACACACGCACACACACACACACACACACACACACACACACACACACACACACACACACACACACACACACACGCACACACGCACACACACACACACACACACAGTCTCATACACTGCAGTCCCAATACCTGTTCTTGACCTCTCTGCCTTTCCGTAGTTCCTCCCAACCCCATAAGAGTTGAAGTGCCATTACAACAACTATCTTGTGCACCCTGGTGATTAGTTTGTCTCACCCCCTTCCCCTGATCACTGTAATACTGTCAGTGCCATTACTGCACTTACTATTAAAAGTAATCCCTGGTCACTATTGTGTCTCCCACTCTGTATTGCCGTCAATCCCATTACAGCATTTACTATTAAGAGTAACCCTGCTGTCTAGTGCATCCCCCACCCCCTGAGCCCCATACTACTATTGGTGACGCCCCATACCACTGTCGGGGCAGTTATGGCACTTACTATTAAGAGTAAATCCCTGGTGTCTAGTATGTCCCTCACTACCTGATCTCCATACCAAGGCCTTGGTAAGTGTAGATCAATGTGTGTGTATGTACCTTTAATAAGCTATCCAAGGCTTGCACAAGTGTATAAATACTGAGCATGCACAAGTCTGACTGCCATTTTGTAGTAAGCTGTTGAGATGTCAGCATGTATGTATGTAAGGTCTGTCTGTTAACTAGTTCATTCATATTTAATGATGCTGCTATCCATCCTGATGTGTTTCTATGTATTAAAGCATCTAAATGAAAACCCCAGCCTTCTTGTCTTATGTGTTAGAGACAAACGAGTGACATGGTGTAAGAAGTGGCATGTCTAAAGGACAAGGAATCAGAAACGGCATATCCAAGGGGCATGAAGTTAAAGGCGGCTTGACTAAAACGACTTAAGGCACTTGTTAGAAACTGCTGGAATATACAAGAGTGAAATACTCCAAGAATGTGCAAACTTTGCAAAACAGGTCAGAAAGGAATTTCAGGTATTAAAACTCGCTCAGCACTATTTCTTTTCGCATAATATGAAACGAGGCATACAGAACATTCTAAATTATGTTAGCAAAAACCGATATGTATGATACTACAGAAAATGTTTGAAATAAAGTCAGAATTGTATAAAATGAATAAAATAAGGGGAAATAACTGCATTTTCACAAAGCATGTATTTTTTTGTATTAAGCAAAAATATCCCACGTTATCAGAAATGTATAAAAGGGTTCGCATGTTTGTGCAGTGTTACAGTAAAAACTGTTTGTTCATGCATAATTACAAGGGCCATATTTTTAGTGTGTTTATGTGTATACTTTGTGGACATGGTAGATAGATTTTGAAAACCCAGTGTACTTGTGTTTGACAATAATATTGCTGAAAACTGGAGAGTGTTTGAGCAAGAGTACAACATTTTCTTACAGGCTGCATTTTCTGAAAACGATGGCCATACAAAGGCATTTATTCTGCTTAATCTAGCTTGGTCAGAAGCCATAGAAAGGGAATGTTTATTTGTGTATGCACCTGCTATCTATACTGGGGAGGGAGAAAACCATCATATTGTTGAACCTACTGAGTCAAGGGAGGATCCTGAGTGTTTAAAATGTAAATTTAGAGAAATGTGCACCCCCCCCCCCTCCCCAGACAATGGTTGCAATGGAAAGGCACTTATTTTATACAATGGATCAAAAGCCTGGTGAATCTTTTGCAGCATATACAACTGACCTGAGAAACAAAGCTAAAACGTGCAGATTTGGTGATTTAAGGGATGAGTTGAAAAAGGACAGACTTCTGTGTGGTATAAAAGATGATGTTGTGAGAAAGATTTTGTTTCGTGACAGTGACTTAACTTTGAATAAGGCCATTGAGATTTGTCAAATATATGACCTTACAGAAAAGCACATATGACTTACAGAAAAGCACACAAGTATGCTTACAAATGAGAATAGCTCTAGAAGGCACAGTGATAAAGCTCATGTTGATGGTATTCAGCACATTATTAAAAGAAACAGGCCCAAGCACATGGCAGCAACTGCAACCCCTGCAGCACTCACTGGTAAACTCTAGAGCTTTCTAGCAAATTGCAGAGTTTGCACAGTCTCAGGGAAGCATAAGAGTGAGTCAGCAAACTCAAAGCATGGGCTTCAATCTAGTTTCATTGCCAACTGTTGTAATGGTAGAGGAGGCCATGAATCTAAAAGGGAAAAATGTTTAGCTTTTGGTCAGCAATGCCACAAATGTAATAAATGGAATCGCTTCAAAAGGTTTTGTAAATCTAAAGCCCACATTCTTTTATTAAAAGGGAACATTTTAAGAAACAAGTTGATCAATTAGAAAGCCATGACGTAGGGTCACAAGTTACTCTTTATGTTGATGGTGTGTCAGTGCTTCATGAAACAGTCAATGCAGTAGATTTAAGGGCAAAGAATGAAGTATTTTGTACTGTTCGGATAAATGGTAAATCCACAGAGCTCAAAGTTGATACAGGTTCCAAGTGCAATGTTATGTCAGCAGAAACATTTGCTAGAGTGCGTCATTGTGAAAGGCTTGATTTGGCAAGGTGTGCAAAGCTTGTTGCTTATGACAGTGAAGAAATTCAAACCGTAGGCTCAGTAGTGCTTTTATGTTACTCTGTTGAAATAAGCTACAACTTGCTTTTTTATGTGGTCAAGAGGCACGTCCAGTCATTATTAGGGCTCTGAGACAGTTTGAAAATGGGACTGCTTTCATTTAATAAAGAAGTCCATCCTATTAGCTTAAAAGACCATTACTCTAATTTTGCCCAGTACATTATTTCACCTATACTGATCTTTTCGAAGACAAACTAGTCAAACATCCAGTTGTGTACTCCATGAAGTTAGACCCAGAGGTCAGTCCAGTTATCAGATAAGAACATAAATTTCCAATAGCCATGCAGGGCAGAGTCAAAACCAAGCTAGATAAAATAATGTGACAAGGTGTGATTTGTCCATTTGAAACTCCAACTGAATGGGTATTTTCCATGGTGGTAGCTCATAAGAAAAGCTCAGATGATATTAGAATATGTATTGATCCACGAGATTTGAACAAAGCATTAAAAAAAACCTCATCATCCAATGCGCACAGTTGAAGAAGTCACAGTCTTAATGCAGAATGCCACTATTTTTTCTGTCCTAGATGCAAACAGTTCATTTTGGCAAATTCAGCTTGAAATAAAATCATCATTGTTAACTACTTTTAGTACTCTGTTTGGCAGGTACAGATTTTTGAGAATGCCATTTGGGATAAATTCTGCAAGTGGAGTCTTTCAATGAGCTATGGAGCAAATTTTTTTCTTGGTATCCTTGTGCTATTATAATAGATAACATACCTATAGGAGGGTGTGATGAAGAAGAACATGACAGAAACCTCAGAAAATTTCTAGAAAGGGCACATCAAGCGAATGTTAACCTCAATCCACAGAAATGCAAGTTCAGGCTACAAGAAGTTACTTATGTTGGTCATTTATTTACTAATACTGGCTTACAACCAGACCCATCAAAACAACCAACCATTTTCGAGATGCCAGCACCAGACAATGTTCAAATGCTGCAATGTTTTCTTGGCATGGTCAACTATCTAAGCAAGTTAATTCCAGACTTGAGCCAACTATCAGCGCTACTCAGAAAGCTAACACATAAAGATGCATCATGGTCTTGAGTAACACCAAAGAGCATTTGTTGTCCTGAAACAGAGAATTGCTCCAACTCTCAGATATTACGATGTTCACAAACTAGTAACACTTTGCTGTGATGCTTCGAAATTTGGTCTAGGTGCAGTCATTCTACAAGAGGATCAACCTGCTGTCTGTGCATTGAGAACTCTTACCCAAACCGAGATGCAGTATGCCCAGATCAAAAAAGAGCTTTTGGCAATAGTGTTTGCATGTTTGAAGTTCCATGATTATATTTATGGTAGACCTATGCAGGTCGAAACAGACCACCAACCTTTAGTCACTACCTTGAGGAAGTCTATGCATTCAGCTCCAGACAGACTGCAATGTATGATGCTGAGATTGCAACAGTACAATTTCAATCTTGTTACAAGAAAGGCAAACGTCTTTATCTTGCTGATACTTTATCCAGATCACCCAGAAACACCACAGAACAGCACGAGAATAAGAACCTTGATTTTGAAGTCATGGAAATGAGAAATGGTTCTTCCACACATCTTGAAGAGCTGAGAGATCACACAACCACAGATCCGGTTTTACAGAGGCTCATCCACTTTATCAATCAAGGATGGCCATCAGAGCAATCTAGTTTACCTCAAGAAGTGCAACCTTATTTTCCATACAGAGGTGAGATTTGGTCTGATGAAGGTATCACTATGAAAGGTCAGATAGTCATTGTTCCAAAGTCCTTGCAACCAGAGTACATTACTATCTTGCATCATGTCACTCAAGAGTTGAGTCTACCAAAGGAAGGGTGAGAAAACTAATATTTTGGCATTATATGTCACAAGACAGTGAGAGAGTGCTTTCATCTTGTCCTGTGTGTAATAGTACAAAGCCACATCAACAGAAGGAACCACTTTAGCTAAACCAGATTCCTGAACTACTTTGGTCATCCATGGCTACTGACATTTACGAGTGGAATGATGAACATCACTTGGTGTTAGTAGACTCTTATTCTAATTGGTTTGAGATCAACCTACTTCCTACTCTAGCATCCAGTACTGTCATTACTAAGATGAAACATCATTTTGCTGTCCATGGTAGTCCACACAAAGTTATTTCTAATAATGGCGCACAGTTTACAAGCCAATAGTTCAAACGATTTGCTGAAGAATGGGACAATTATATTCTCTTATTCTTTCTTAACACACCGTGTACCCTTGGAATGAAATGTAAGACCTGTCAGCTAGCCTGCCATCTGCTGTCAGCCTCATAGCACATGGTATACCCAGGCAATGTGGGATCTTTTACTTAACTTGTCACTGTCAATTTGAGAGAGATGCAAGTACCTAGCCAATTTTGAGGCCACACTCTTACAAACAAACCTTTACTGTGAGCATTACTCACCTATATCACACTCTGTACATAACAATACTAAATTATTATATACTAAGGCACTGAAAAATCCTTGCTTAAGCCAGAACAGTCTAGTAGCTGCAAGGCTCAGTATAGATTAGGTGCTGCAACCCTGATTAGTGATAACACTGCTGGAAGTCACCAGGAAACAGCACAACCTAGACCCAGTACACCAAAGTAATCTTCAAACACAAATAGAAATATACTATATACTATAGTATACACTATACGCCAGAATATATACTACTGATTGGTGACTCCACAGTTAGGCACAGGGATTTTACATTCATGGGTAGAACAAAAGCAGGAAGACAATGAACTCTCAGAGAACTGTCAGCCTTTCAAGGGCCCTAAGGACCATGAAACCAGAAAAAAATATGAGTCTAGCATAGTGGTACCCCATGCTGGGGTAAATGACCTGGTGCAAAGAGCCCTAAAGAATATGGACATTTTAGAGCTCTCTGTGCATGTCAAAAATGCAGGAAAGGCCTTAGTATTGAGTGGAATAATTCCATCACCAAAAATTATGCTGCGTATAAAGAAAGATGTCTGGCTTTAACAATTAGCTAAATACCTGGTGTCATCCTAGAGGAATTCATTATATGTCCAGTATGTGTCAGAATGGGATGGAATGCTTGACACCAGTTTCACCAAGGGCAGTTTGCACCTCTCATTCCAAGGTTCTGCATACTGGTGAAAGCTTTTTCTGACCCCATTGTGCCTTTCTAGACAGGGTCTAGATGATGGATCTCTCTAATTAGCTCCTGAAACAAATCTAATACTAGACCATATCAAGGTTGCTCTGCTTAATGCTAGAAGTCTAAATAACAAACTGCCACACCTTGAGGTCCTCCAGTATTTGGAGCACATCCATGAATGCGTTATTACAGAAACCTGGTTTATGTGTCCTCGGAGCACTCCCTCAATACCTGGGATTCTTGCTTACTGCTTGTTGAGACCTGATGGAAACTATGGTGACATATCGATATTTAATACAAACTACATTACCTTGAGACAGATACCTAGAAACCCATCAGTAGAGCTTATAGAGATTAAAATCACACTAAACAGGATCATCTATCAGATCATAGCATGCTATAGGATGCCCCTCAGTGACTTTAGAAAATCACAAAACATTCCTAAATAATCTTGATCACTCTCCATGAGTATGAATGCTGTTATCTTAGGTGATTTTAACTAGCCAGTGATAAATTGAGGGACCTATACTGCCAATGGAGGATATGCACATAACTTCTTACATTTTATAAATAAAAACTCCCTGGACCAGACTGTTAATGAACTCAATTAACACAGTATACTAGAATACAAGGTATAACAAGCCTGCCTTATGCAGAGTGCCTTAAAGCCCTTTCCTTCTTTTCAATCTCCTATAGATTGTTGTGGGGTGATCTATGCCTGCCTTACAAAGGCATCTGCAAGCTCCACACTTATGAATCTCCTGCATATTTGTACATTAAACAGTATCAGAAGTACAAGGCCTAGGAACCTGAATTTTGTCTGTGACTTAAACAGATCATGCTGGATAGACAGATATGTGCCCCAGAGACTACCCATCCTGTGGAACAGGCTTCCCATCTCTGTAAAGCTGAGTTCATCTATTACCCAGTTTAAGTGCAACCTAGACCAGTGGATGGGGGAATAGGAAATTTATACCAGGCCTGGCACCCATGTCCCTTATGGTTGATAGACGTAGCTTATAAATGCCTGGCCCTCAATGCTGTATTTGGATACAGGACATGATTATTCTTTCCAGAAAACTTTGCAAGCTTAGAAAGAGCCCCCCCCCCCCGGTCATTATCCTAGTGACAATCTATGAATCTATGAATCTGGGAATCAATTAAGAACAGAGTATACTCAACCTAGTCCTAACAAACTTAGTATCTGCATGAACCATCTCCAAAGTATCCCTGCCATACCACTCAGCTGTACAGATTTTCACAGAATGTCCAGATTTTTACCCATATTGTTGATCCATTTTTCATAAAATTGTATTTTTCTGGCAAATTAGTGGCAAATCATTAAAGACTGAAGTTAGAAACTAATGACAGACATTTGAGTTTCAGACTTCATACCTTTCAGAAAATCCATGCTAATACAAAATCTGTCATTCTATCAACTTTCTACGTTTATAAGAGCAATATTTAAAAATAGTCCCTATTTTGAGCCTTTGTCCCACTTTTATTGATGGCTTTGTCTAGATTTCTTGCTTTAAGAGGTTGGGAGGTATGTATCCCCCTCATTGATCAAGTTAGATGACAAATTAGTAACCTCTTCTATCAAAATCTTCAAACCACCACAATCAGTTATCACAGAATTAAAGGACTTTAAATGTACAAATATCCTACAGTTCTAGGATGACCTTTTCTAATATGAGTATAGTAGTTTTCTCCATAATGTTAGTACAGCAAGCATTATGCAGACAAGTTCTACTTTTACCTGGACAAATGTATTAAATTGGAAGTCCCAACTTCATCCAAATAAACTGGGAGGTTTAAAATCAGACCAGTGTGGTGGTCATCAAACATTAATAAACTACATAATAAAAGGAAGAAACTAGTTAACCAATATAACACCCCCCCACACAAATTATGGAAAACATCAAACAGCTAGATAAGAAACTAAAAAGGACATCAGAAAATGAAAGCTTTCCAAAAACTCAGACTAGCTACAGAAGCAAAATGCAACTACAAATCTTTCTTTAGTTATTTCAGAAAAATAAGAAATGCGATCAAGCTTTGCTCAGAGCTTATTCACAATGGTGCTGCCTACTCTGATCCAGTGGATATTGCCAACATTCTGGCAAATAAATTGTGTCATCTTCATCCAGAAATATTTTTCCAAGCCTACTTATCGCTGATGGAATAAAGCCACCAACCATCATGAAAGAACATATACTGACGTTTCTCTCCAAAATGAAGTACACCTCACTCATTGGGCCTGATAACATACCTAGTTTCCTAACTGACAGCACTAAACAAGCACTGTTGGGTCCACTTCTCAACCATTTTAACTTGAGCACAGCAACTGGCTTTGTTGCATGGGAATGGTGCACATCTGTTGTGAGGCCACTCCACAAGGGAGGCCCTGTCACTGGCCCTGAAATACAAACCTATCAGCCTATACAAAGGCATAGAATGTACCATAACTGTTCTAATTAACTATCATATTAAAAGTCTTACCCCCTGCAGTTTGGTTTTGCCAAGAGTAAATCCTGTTTAATTCATTTTGTGAACTTCTTTGAGAAGGTTACTCAGGCTGAAGTATGTAGACAAGACACCCACATAGTGTTCCTTGACCTTGCTAAGGCAACTAATAGCATACCATGTGCAAATATAAAAAAACAATTTGAAGGCACTCAAAATTGACCCATATGTGCCAAACTGACCCATGTGTGGTTAGGTGGATAGCCAACTGGCTTAGGACAGGACTCACACAGTAAGGATGGCTCCCCCGTTGTATTGGGATGGGCTCCCCATTGTAGAAGGAAGTAGTAGTCCACAAAAAACACAAAAACTAATAGGACAAAAAAGAGCCATAAAGATGATGGAGTGGACTACTGAGGATAAGAAAGAAATTATGTATTCTTACTTTTATGCAAGAAGCCCAGAATGTCTGGGTAGAAGATATTCAAAAAGAATAAGTGAGAAATTGCAGAAAAGAAATATACTTCCACAAGAAAAACTGTCAAAAGCTTCAAACACAAATTTGTGTTCATTAATACAGCAGATTCATGAAAAGCATTACAGAGAACAAGACACCTTGGACCATCTGGAAAAACAAGCAACTGAGGAAGTGTAAAACTGCAAAGAACAAAACCTATCGATTTTTGAAAGGTATGAAAATGAAACATGGACGTTGGAAAGAAAGAAAGACAGATCTGATATGGTGTAATATTTACACAAAGGAGAAAGCCAAAATAATCGATACAAAAAGCAGCTCCAAAAATATTTGTTGAAAAATACAGGCAAAGGCACCCAGATATGAAAAATTTCACAATACAAAAATAAGATCACAAAGGGGGAACATAGGACAGAAGATTAGTTAAGTAGAAATTCAACACAGAAGCTGAAGTTATGGAATACCTGCAAAGTGAAGGATTTAGTCTAGAAATTCTAACAAATGTTATGTCACAGCATGATAGAACAATAAGCTCCCAAAGAAAGGAGAAACGGTTGAAGTGGGAGACATCTAAAGAAGAAATATCGGCATGGGAAAGAAAAAGAGATTTAATGTGATGCAATATTTATGCAAAGGAGAAAACAAAACTAATCAGTACAAAATCCAGCACCAAAGACACTTGAAGAGAAATACAGGCAAAGGTATCCATATATATGGAAACATTTTATCATCCTCATCATCACCCCCCCTTCTTCCCATTTCCTACATGTGGTCAAGGTGTTCTGTTAACTGTCACTACCTCTCTCAATTCAATATCACACTACTGCCTTCTTCAACACTCATGCCTGACTGTCACAGATCTCTAACAAAATCCATGCACCTCTTTGCTGGATGCCCTCATTTCCTCTTACCTTCTTCCTGTCTGTCCCAAATCTTCTTCACCAGATTGTCTTCTGCTTTACTGCACATGTGCCTAATCTACTGTAAACTGTTCTCTAATCTTTTCTGCAATTGGAGCTACTTTGGCTTCTGCTCTTGTATCCTCATTTCTATGTCTGTCCCACAGTGTGCATCCTACCACCCTGCTCAGGCACTTCATTTCCATCACCTCTAGCTTTCTTATCTGTTCTGCTTTTCCTGCCGAAGTTTCTGTGCCATAAAGTAGTACTGGTCGCACAACTGCTTTGTATACATTAGCTTTCAGCTTCTTTGGCATTCTTCTGTCATATACTATACCTAACACTAGAAAAACACATAAATTGAGAAGGCCAGCGATATAAAAAACAGAACACTTTAATAAAAAAAAAAAAGAAAAAGAAAGTTTATCAGCAAATCTCTTAGTGCCTTGGCTTAACAAAGCCTTTTCAGAGTTTAACCTTCATTATTCCAGACACTCTTTATATATACACCCCACAATTCATCAATCAAACAATTAAATAATTAAACAATATAATAGAAAGTTCCCACTACAGAAAACATTTCCAGTTACATTCCTTATTATGTCCCACAGGATAAACTTCAACATGAAAATGGACTCTGTTATGTAACTTATTATTTATATCACAGGGAGATAAATATTCATTCTGCACTGGTTCCAAAATTGTTGCCTGCAACCCAGATGGATCCCTGTTATGAAATTGCTGAAAATGTAGAGCCACTGGACTTACTTCTCTAGCTTTTTTAATGTCCCTAATATGTCCCTTAAGCCTAGTAGAAAATCTCCTTTTACTTTCCCTGATATAAAAACTTTCCACATGGACATCTAAGTCCATACATCACCCCTTCACTCTCACAATTAAATGGTCCCTGTGCTTGAATTCTTATACCATTAATCTTATCAAAACTTCTAACTACAAATTCACATCCTACACATTTTCCACATGGAAAAGTGCCCTTTTCCACTTCCTCATTATTTCTTTTCATAATTGGCATACAAAATCTCCCATGTACCAAGAGGTCTTTTACACTTCGCCCTTTCATATAGGAGAATCTCAATTTCCTATTATATAGAAAATCAAGGTCTCTGTCTCTCTCTAAAATATTCCAAAAATATTTAATCAGGCTAAAACCTGCCACTCGATGCTAGCCAGTTGGCTGCAGCCCCTCTGATTCTTGCTTTGACGTCTTCATTCAGACTTCCCTTCTCTTCAACCACTCCTTCCAGATACTTGAAGATGTTAACCTGTTCCACTATCTTCCCTTCTGTTTCTCAGCTTCTTCTGATTTCCCCAATGTGCTGCTATTACCACTGTATTATCTGTACTTAGTTTCATCCCATGTGCCATTAGTTTTACATTCCATTCCCCTATCCTTTGCTGAAGTTCTTGATCAGAGTCTGCTTGTAATGCCACATTGTCTGCATATAGCAACTTTGTTGATCTGTCCCCTCCAACCTGTTTGCTAAGGTAGTCTATCACCAGTATGAACAGAAGTGGGCTCACAGATGAACCCTGGTGCATACCTACTCCCACCATGATCCCTTCTGTGAGACTGAACACTGTTTGCACTTGAGTCATTGAGTTCTTGTAAGTAGCTGCACTAATTCTACCAATGTTTCTGGGATTTCAAACTACTGCAGTACTGCACAAATCAGCTTTCTTGGGACCTTGTCATATGCTTTCTCCAAGTCTAGGAATGCCCAGTTGGACTCTTTTCTCGTCTCTAGCTTCTTCTCAACTATGTGTCTCACTGCAAACATTAGGTCAGTTGTGCTGCATCCGTCTGTATTGCTCATCTCCCATCTTACTTTCTATTAGTCTGTGTATCCATTTATCAGTCACCCTCTCCAGAACTTTCATGCAGTGTGATGGGAGTTTGATACCTCTGTACTGTCCACAGTTATGGATGTCCCCTTTGTTCTTGTACACCGGCATGAGTACGGTTTATCTCCAGTCATTTGGGATACACCTTTCTCTCCACACTCCTATGAGTACCCTCAGGAGCTGATTCTCCCCATCTCACCCAGCATCTTTATCATATCTGTTGTGACCTCATCTGAGCCTGCTGCTTTCCCTGACTTAATTTTCTTTAGTGTTATTCTTACTTCTTCTAGGATGGGCTCCTCTTCTTCTCTTATTTTAGGCTGTGTCTGTGGCAGTACAGCTTCTGTGGGGTTCATTCAGAAGGTGCTGGAAGTATTTATTCTTTATGCCTTTGATGTCTTGCAGACTGGTGAGCAGGTTGCTGCTAGCATCCCTTATGAAGGGTGTCTGACTATCTTTTTTAGTTTTCCATCTTTGTCTTGTAACATGATATAGATTCTTTGTGACACCTACTGAGCCACTTTACAGAAGCTGGTACAGTGCCTGCGAAGCCCTGTTCTTTGCTATTCCAACTCCTTTCTTAGCTTCTTTGTTAGACAACCAGTATTCCTTCCTAGCCTAGTCCATCTTTTCTATCTCCCACTTTTTCCTTCTTTCTTTTGATGACTTTCTGGACTATTGTATTCCACCACCAGCTTTCTTTATGTACCTTATTTCCATACCTGGCTCAGCCACATATCCGTTCTATAGTCCTCACACATGCTGTTTTGAGGCTCTGCCATTCTTCTTCATCTCCACCTATTTCCTCCTCTTCTTGGGGTGCTAGAGCAATGAGTAATTCCTTGAACTGTTGTGTTTCCTCTCCAGTCAACTTCAAGGTCTTTAGCCTGGTCTCTGTTGACCTTAGAGCCTTCTCTGACCATGCAGCCATTGGTTTATGCTGTGGGCTGACTGGTTCACTGGGGCTGCAATCACTGATTCTAAGCTACTAGGAGGAAGTCTACCTGAGTTGCATGTTGGCCACTCTTGTATGTGATCTTGTGACTGTCTCTCTTTCTGAGCTATATGTTGGCTACTATCCAGCCATTTGTCAGACAGAAGTCATAATGGCCTCTCCTTCTTTATTCCTGTTTCCTCACTCATGTGGACCCAGGCAGTCCTCATATAATTTTCTGTCTGTCCCAATATGTGCATTCAAGTCACCCATTATCAATACTAATTCATGTTGTCCTGCTTTATCTAGTAGGTCCTGAAACTGCTGCCTGAATGCACTCTTTTCTTCACTATCACAACCCTGTTGTGAGGCATAGGCTGAGATTATGAATACTGCCCTATCTTTAGCCTGGAATCTGATTGGCATGAGTCTGTCACTAATTTTGATGATATCCCCTTCTGAAGGCCTTTCTCTCATCACAGTCCCCACACCATTTCTAGCCTGTCCTTCTGAGTACTAGACTCTGGATCCCACTTTGCTGCACTGCTCTTCCATCTTGTGTCTTGGATACATAGGATGTCCAGCCTCCTCTGTACTATCATGTCATCCACTTCCAAGCTGTGTCCTGTCAGTGAACCTACACTGAGTGTAGCAATTCTTAGTTCATGTTTGACAGGTTGATTGTTTTTTTGTCCAGATTTCATTCAACAGAGCTATCCCATGTAATTCAGTAGCTTATTGACCCAGGACTGCTGGGCTTTATGGTGGGCACACACTGGCCAATAGGGGCACATGCACCCCTCCCACCATTAGCATGGGTCTCTGGCATAGGGTCAGAGTAGGCTGGGTCCTCAACTCACTTATCACCAACAAATACTCATGCCCATATGATGACATTAGCCAACATGACCGAATCACCTAGAGACATATTTTACATCATTGGGTGGCTAGCCCTGCCATGGGGTGCAGTCTGTGATCTGTGTTCTCCTATCTGGAGAATACTGCACACCACAGTAAATGCCAAAAGCAGTTGGTCTGTACAACTCTTTGTCCTATAGGGCACCATGCCTGTAGAACCTGTGCTGCTGCCCAGAGCTCCATTAATTAATGAGTTTGAGATGGAAACACTCAGCATGTTTTTTTTGGAGGTGAGAAGAACCCCACAGAGACACAGGGAGAATATATACACTCCAAATAGGCAATAGCCAGAGGTCAGGATCGAACCTTACACCTTATCCATGGGAAGTGAAGATCTTAACAATTATGCCAACTGGTATCTCATATATCCATCCATATCCACATATGGAAAATTTTGCAGTGCAAAAAATAAGCAAACTAATGGTGAAAGTAGAAAAGAGGATTAGTATTGGAGAAATTAAATAAATAGAAACTGAAGTTCTTGATTACCTGTGAAGTGAAGGATTTAGTGTAGAAAATTCAACTCTGGTAATGTCCCAGCATGATGGAACAGTGAGTTCACAAATTAAGAGGAAACAGGTTGAACAAGAAGCATCTGATCAGTTGCCACATGAAGATAATTTGGAGTCAAAAATTCAGTTGAGTTGCACAGTAAGGGAAGGAACAGGAAACAGTGGCAACTCTGAAGCAGTTGATGTTGTAGAGTGATAGGCTGAGTGAGTCCCCACAAGAAAGAGCAATGGATGACGCAGGATACAGCTGAAGAGAATATGTCACAGAGAGATGTTCTAGAACTTTCTGTAGTATGCCTGCAGGAAATGGAGAATAAAGAATGTGCCCTCATTTTAAAAGAAAAAGATCTAAGGGAAGATTTGCTTGCTTTAATAGAGACTGATAGGCATATTAAGATCAATGAAAGAAATAGATTATATAAAGTCAATAAGACCAAAATGTCAGAAGTCTGAAAAAACAAATGAACACAGTAATCAAGACTATTAACAGAAATTCATGTGATATAACAAAAGTGAATAAGATATTTTATGTACAGCAAAATTAATAACCCAGCCACTGTGAATGCACAAGCCAGTGCATTTCTTTGTGCCAGTTCCAAGCCTGGATAAATGGGGAGGGTTGCGTCAGGAAGGGCATCCGGCGTAAAACTGTGCCACATCACACATGCAGAAAACTGTACAGAAGCTCATACCGGATCGGTCGAGACCCGGGTTAACAATGACCGCCACCAGTACTGTTGGCCAACAGGGTGCTGGCGGAAATTTGGCTACTGTTGGCCGAAGGAGGAGAAGAGGCGGAAGGCATGCCCGAAGGCAGGTAAGGGCTAGGACTGTGATAGTGAGGGTCGGAACTTTGAATGTTGGCAGCATGACTGGTATAGGGAGGGAGCTAGCTAATATGATGAACCAAAGGATGGTTGGTATATTGTGTGTGCAAGAGACCAGATGGAAGGGGAGCAAGGCTAGGTGTATCGGAGGCGGGTTCAAATTGTTTTATCATGGTGTGAATGGGAGGAGAAATGGCGTAGGCATTATCCTGAAGGAAGAGTATGCTAAGAGTGTTTTGGAGGTGAAAAGAGTGTCGGATAGAGTGATGTTTATGAAGCTGGAAATTGATGGTATAATGATGAATGTTGTTAGTGCATATGCTCCACAAGTTGGGTGTGCGATGGATGAGAAAGAAAAATTTTGGAGTGAGTTGGATGAAGTGGGGATGACTGCACCCAAGGGTGAGAGACTGATGATTGGAGCAGATTTCAATGGGCATGTTGGTGAAGGGAACAGAGGGGACGAGGAAGTGATGGGTAAGTATGGTGTTAAGCAAAGGAATGCAGAAGGTCAGATGGTAGTGGATTTTGCAAAAGGGATGGACATGGCTGTGATGAATACGTATTTTAACAAGAGGGAGGAGCATAGGGTGACATACAAGAGTGGAGGAAGATGCACACAGGTGGATTATATCTTATGTAGAAGGGCCAATCTGAAGGAGATTGGAGACTGTAAAGTGGTGGCAGGGGAAAGTGTAGTTAGGCAGCATAGGATGGTGGTTTGTAGGATGACATTAGTGATCAAGAAGAGGAGGATGAGTGTGAGGGCAGCACCAAGAATCAAATGGTGGAAATTGAAAAAGGGTAATTGTGAGGTGATGTTCAGGGAAGAGTTAAGACAGGCACTGGGTGGCAGTGAAGAGTTACCGAATAGCTGGGTAACTACAGCAGAGCTAGTAAGAGAGATGGCTAGAAGGGTGCTTGGTGTGACATCAGGTGGAATGAAGAAGTACAGGAGAGTATACAGAGAAAGAGGTTGGCGAAGAAGAAGTGGGATTGTCAAAGAGATGAAGAAAGTAGACAAGAGTATAAGGAGATGAGGTGCATGGCAAAGAGAGAGGTGGCAAAGGCTAAGGATACGGCATATGAAGAGTTGTATAAAAGGTTGGACACTAAGGAGGGAGAAAAGGACCTGTACCGATTGGCTAGACAGAGGGACCGAGCTAGTAAAGATGTGCAGCAGGTAAGGGTGATAAAGGATAATGATGGAAACGTACTCACAAGTGAGGAGAGTGTGTTGAGCAGATGGAAAGAGTACTTTGAGGGGTTGATGAATGAAGAGAATGAGAGGGAGAAAAGGTTGGATGATGTGCGGATAGTGAATTATGAAGTGCAGTGGATTAGCAAGGAGGAAGTAAGGATAGCTATGAAGAGGATGAAGAACGGAAAGGCTGTTGGTCCAGATGACATACCTGTGGAAGCATGGAGGTGTTTAGGTGAAATGGCAGTGGAGTTTTTAACTAGATTGTTTAATGAAATATTGAAAAGTGAGAGGATGCCTGAGGAATGGAGGAAAAAGTGTTTTGGTACCGATTTTTAAGAATAAGGGTGATGTGCAGAGCTGTAGTAACTACAGAGGGATTAAACTGATCAGTCACAGCATGAAGTTATGGGAAAGAGTAGTGGAAGCTAGGTTAAGAAGGGAGGTGATGATTAGTGATCAGCATTATGGTTTCATGCCAGGAAAGAGCACTACAGATGTGATGTTTGCTCTGAGAGTGTTGATGGAGAAGTACAGAGAACGTCAGAAGGATTTGCATTGTGTCTTTGTGGATTTAGAGAAAGCATATGACATGGTGCCTAGAGAGGAGTTGTGGTATTGTATGAGGAAGTCGGGAGTGTCAGAGAAGTATGTAAGAGTGGTACAAGATATGTACGAGGGTAGTGTGACAGCGATGAGGTCTGCGGTGGGACTGACGGATGCGTTTAAGGTGGAGGTGGGATTAAATCAAGGATCAGCTCTGAGCCCTTTCTTATTTGCAATGGTGATGGACAGGTTGACAGACGAGATCAGACAGGAGTCCCGTGGACTATGATGTTTGCAGATGACATTGTGATCTGTAGTGAGAGTAGGGAACAGGTGGAGGAGACCCTGGAAAGGTGGAGATATGCTCTAGAGAGAAGAGGAATGAAGGTCAGCAGGACTAAGACAGAATATATGTGTGTGAATGAGAGGAAGGATAGAGGAATGGTGAGGACGCAGGGAGTAGAGGTGGCGAAGGTGAATGAGTTTAAGTACTTGGGATCAACAGTTCAGAGTAATGGTGAGTGTGGAAGAGAGGTGAAGAAGAGAGTACAGGCAGGATGGAGTGGGTGGAGAAGACTGTCAGGAGTAATTTGTGACAGATGAGTACCAGTAAGAGTGAAAGGGAAGGTCTACAAGAGGGTAGTGAGACCAGCTATGTTATACGGGTTGGAGACAGTGGTATTGACAAAAAGGCAGGAGTCAGAGCTTGACATGGCAGAGTTGAAGATGTTAAGATTTGCACTGGGTGTGATGAGGGTCAGCCCAGGTTGGAAGGCTTGGAGACAAAGCCAGAAAGGCAAGATTACATTGGTTTGGACATGTGCTGAGGAGGGATGCAGAGTATATTGGGAAAAAGATGCTAAGGATGAAGCTGCCAGGTAACAGGAAAAGAGGAAGGCCTAAGATAAGGTTCATGGATGTGGTAAGAGAGGATATGCAGGTGGTTGGTGTGACAGAGCAAGATGCAGAGGACAGCAGGAAATGGAAACAGTTGATCTGCTGTGGCGACCCCTAACGGGAGCAGCCGAAAGAAGAAAAAGATGTACAGCAAAATTAATAGCAGATAAAGTCCTCCCACAAAAATACAAGGCAATAATGGAAAGGAAGGGAAGAAATTGAATGTCATGATCAAATTATCGAACACTGTCACTGTTAGAATAGTACAGAACAGAGAGCAGATCAACAAAAATAATTAGAAATATAGACATGAAACAAGCAATGTACAGTATTAGAACAGTCCAGGGTCTATTGTATACTATTGCAAATAATAAACTAAAGATGTCAGCACAGGCAGAAAAACCTAAAAGATAGGCAGATAAATATAAAAGAAAATCCAAAAACGCATGGTAGAGTCAAATAATTAAGAACCAACACACCCCCTGCCTCAAGTCCACCGCAAATACCAGCCCATCTCACAAATGAAATGTAGAAGATATCCACACTTTACTGAAAAGAAGAGTAGTTTAGCGCTTTCATTCAAACCACATTGAACTTCATCAGAACTAAAAAATTGTCTGACCATGGAAAATATATAGTACTATCAATCATTAACATCCAATGAACTTATCACATCAATGAACACTTAAAATCACTTCAATCAATTAAAGACGTTCTTAAGGACACACAGACCATATTAAAACTGTTAAAAATTGATACCTTAAAAAGGCATAAAATGTAATGTGTAATAAATAATATAATATACGATTTATAATTTGCAATTTATAAATTATTTAAAAACTTAAAAAACTGTTATTTATAATTTATAGTTTGTACTTTTATAATTTTGCTGCTCTTAATTTCAAAAAGGTTGCTATGGAAATTATATCATTCAAACACGTTGATCTATTGGCTTGTAAATAAAATTGCCAAAATAGCTCTTGGTATTCTAATAAATTTTCCCAATGATCAGCCCTAGGGTTTTTTTTTTTTGCACTTGTGCTAAACATAAAATTTATAACTGACATCTTGGCACCCTTTTGCATGTTTTGCCAACTAATTATTTTCTACACCGGAACATAAATATGTTTCTTCACTGCCCTTTCTGTTTTTGCCAATGTAGAAGGCACCACACTGGCACGTACAAATATAAACAACTCCAACATTGTTACAATTAAGATCATTCTGAGCTCTTAAACTTTTCATGACTACTTAAGTGTATGAATTTAGTGTTACTGGTATAGGGGCATTGCCTGCAAGAAAACACATTTATAAGTATCGGTTTTCCTGTTTAAATTTGGTTGCAGTGCCCTCTATTACATTCGTACATATTTTTTAAACATATACATTTTCTGTACATGAGCCAAGTGTACCAGGTAGTTGACTGAAGAACTCACAATATTTAATGATAATCTCTTTGGTACAAGAATATTCACTATTATATTCCAGATAGCACTGCAAACATGTGTAACATTATTTTTATCTTTGTCATTGAGTTCTCTTGGGTGAATACACACACCATACAGGTTAAGGTCAACCCTAGTTCCTAAAATAGGCAAAAACCTCATACCCCATCTTTCAGTAACTTCTGAAATATTCTTAGAAAGAAACTGGTTGGGGTACCCCCCGCCCCCCCCCCCCATTTGTAGAAACATTTTCCTTAAGTTTGCACAGTCATCTTTGAAATCTTCATAATAGCAGGTCATATGGGCTGCCCTTATAAGATGACCCTTTACGATAGTTCTTTTATGGACAACAGGTGTTCACTACTATAATGAAGAAATGAGTTACAATAGGTGGGTTTATGTTAAATTTTGGAAACATAACTCCATGAACCCTTATTCTTATAGATAAAAGCATCCAGATAGTTGAATTCATCTTCCATTATTTGAGATGTAAATCTGAGAAAATCTGTAGTGGTAAAGAGGTACTGTATAAAATCAACCAAATGGTACCTGTCCAAATTACACAGATGTCATCTAAAAATCTAGTAAAAAGAAGGCAATACTGAAAATAGGGGGAATTCAAAATACATCTCCTTTCCCATTCATATAAAACTAAAAGTCTTTTGGCTTTTCCCGGTTAGGGGTCGCCACAGCGGAACTCTGGTCCGCTAATGATTGGAAGTGAATTTTGATGGTGTCAAGTTGGTAGTCTGGCGCCCAACCTTCAAAGAAGGCACACCCACATATGCATGCACTTACCTGCATGTCTTTTCAAGTTCACTTGACCACAGGGAGGACATGCAGACTCCACACAGAAGGCGCTCCAGCTGAGAATTGAACCAGAGAACCTCTTGCTGTGAGGTGACAGTGCTAACCGCTGCACCACCGTGGAAAGTCCCATTCATATAAAACTAAATTTTCAAAAATGGGCACACAAGATGCGCCCATTGCAATCCCACATTTTTGTTGAAAAATGCCCCCTTCAAAATATACATAATTGTATTTTAATACTAGTTCCATTAAATCAATAATGTTACAACAGTCACTGTGTGTTAAAAAAAATCAAACTCTCCGATCACATTTTTGAACCACTTGAGCTCCACCATATGTGGAATTACAGTGAATAAATCAACCACATAAATGGTAGCAAACAACGCATCCTCTGGAAACATTACCTCATTCATTCTAGTTAAAAAATTCCATGAGTCTGTAAGGATTTGTGTTTTCTTATCATGAAAAGGTTTTAACCTACGGCCAATACAGACATCAAAAGGATAGGTCTTAGATATGTCAGCAGATACAATTACCCTCAGGGGGGTTCCACATCTTTCTAGACTTTTGGGATGCCAAACACTGTGGGGATATGGGGGTATTTACTGCATAAATACTCATATGTAGTATTATCAAGAGCCTTTTGCATTAACAGATTTTATAGAAACATATCTATCCTCTGATAGGAAATTTTCAACTCATTCTAGAGGTGTTAAAATATATATATATATATATATATATATATATATATATATATATATATATATATATATATCCTTTGATGTAATGAGTTAAGCATTCTACCAGCATAGTTCACCTTGTCCATTATAATAACCCCCCAATCAGGTTTCATGGCACGAATGTCACAATTAGATACTAGACTGTCCAAGATATTTTTTTTTCATCTTTGGTCATGTTGAAAAAATAGTTTTTCATTTTGTGCCTAGATAACTTTTCAAGCTCAAATTGCAAAAAAAAATTGAAACTTTTGTAGCACTGGGTGTAGGTGTGAGTTAAAAGTACTCTTTTTTTCTTAGTGCAAATTAGTGAAGTCCATTCCCTGATTTAAACATAACTTCAAAGTTAAGTTTTCTCAAAAACAATTTAATGTCAATTAAGGTTTTGCTAAAATTAAAATGCTTTGACGATACAAAGGTCAGCCCCTTTTTGAATGTAGAAGAATGGGATTCATCCAAATTGATGCTACTATAATTACATATCTTAAAATAATCTTGTTCAAAAATTAGTCCATCCTGATGAATCTCATCCCAGAGCTTATATCCTGCATTATTCAACAAAGCTTCCTCCCCTTGCCCCTCCTTGTTTGTGGAAAATGGGGTTGATGGTGGTGCTGGACGGGGTGATTTTCAATGCTCCCATACTGTTGTTCCCTCTGCCATATATAATTGGATCAAAAAAGATGAGTGAGCCAGGGGCGGCTATTGGACTGTAGGACTACACCCCCCCAGCTGTAAACAAAAAAGAAAAAGAAAAATAGAAAATAAAAGAAAATAAAAAATAAAAACGAGTCGCGGAACATCAGGCATGTGCACTCACGGCATTTCCAGACTGCTGGTGAACCAGTCTGGAGCATGCACACATAATCCAGACTGTCTCACCAGCAGTCCGGATTAGGTAAAGAGCATTCAGCAGCACTATCCCAGAGGTCTATGCAGTTACAACTGCATAGACTTGAAGGGGGATCGGACTGCAATGTGCGCAAGCTGGGTAGCACCCAGCCTGCTCTCGTGGGAAGGGAAGTCTTGTTCTTGTCCCAGGCTTTCGATGGAAGGACTCATTTGCATGTTACAAGGCAGATGCATTACTTGGTGGATATGTGTTCATTTAACAGACGTTGAGGAAGAACTTGCTTGGATATTATTACAAGGTGACAGACTTTGAGGAAGTGGATGTGCATTTTATGGACTTGACATTGAGGTAAGGAAGGAATACAAGTATGTGTGTGTGTGTGTGTGTGTGTGTGTGTGTGTGTGTGTGTGTGTGTGTGTGTGTGTGTGTGTGTGTGTGTGTGTGTGTGTTGCTTGGTGGATATGCGTTTGTTTAACAGACTTTGAGAAAGAACTTGCTTGAATATTATTACAAGGTGACAGTCTTTGAGGAGGTGGATGTGCATTTTATGGACTTGGCTTTGAGGTAAGGAAGGAATACAAGTGTGTGTGTGTTGCTTGGTGGATATGCGTTCATTTAACAGACTTTGAGGAAGAACTTGCTTGAATATTATTACAAGGTGACAGACTTTGAGGAGGTGGATGTGTGTTTTATGGACTTGACTTTGAGGTAAGGAAGGAATACAAGTGTGTGTGTAAAATGCCCCAGGTGCTATATGGTGGTGGGTAGAGAATAGGCTTGAACTCTGTACCTTGGACCCAGGTGGCAAGAGCCTGAATTCCCTACATACCACCATTTGTAATAAATTTGCAAATTTTCCTCTTATATTTGTTCAGTTCTGTTCCTCATAAAATCTGTTGTTTCTGCATTTTTGTGTCCTTATAAAGTTGGTAGTGCAGTGGTGCAGTGGTAGCATTGTGGCTTACCAGCTGCAGGTTTTCTGGTTTGATTTTTGACTGCTAGGTAGAGTCTGCATGTTCTCCCTGTGTTTGTGTGGGTTTGCTCTGGTGTCCTCCCATCTTGCAAAGATGTGTCTGGAGTGTTTCTCCCTGGGCCTCTGCTGAAAATTGGCTTTTTTTCCAAGTCAGACTTTCCTGGTTAACAAATGTTAAATAAAAATGACAAGCATTTGAATTTCAGACTTCATATTCTTCAGAAAGTACATGGTAACACAAAACATTTTAATCTAGCAATTTTCTAAGTTTATAAGATGGATATTTGAAATATGTCCCTATTGTAGGACAGTATTCCCCCATTATTGGCTTTGTCCAGGTTTTTTGTGCTAAGGTTGAGAGCTATGGTAAGAACTGAATTCACTGAATATGTTTGGGGGCTGTATTCCCCCATTAATGGCTTTGTTCAGGTGTTTTGTGCTAAGAGGTTGACTGCTATGGTAAAAACTGAATTCACTAAATGGTAGCCATTTAAGTTTCAGTCTTCCTCTCTTTCACAAAACAGCTGATTTGGCATAGTGGTATGTTGCTGTGACTGTTTTGCACAGAGTCCTGGGTTCAATACTTCACAGTGAAATGTATGGTGATAACACAGCATTTTATTCTAGCAACTTTCCAAAATTATACAAGCAATGTTTAAAATGTGTCCCTGGTTTTTGGGCTTTTGTCCCCCCTTGCTGCAAAGTTCAGAGATACAACTGAGTGTTGAGTAGATTTTACAATGAGCTGAGAGCTGCAGGGGAGCAAAAGTTTAGTGTTGCTTATGCTGAATCAGCTTGTATTGTTAATAGCACAACAGGTAATGTGCTTGCTTTTGATGCAGAAGGCTGTGGGTTACACTCCCACAGTAGGTAGTTGCATTGCTGATACTGTACTGTGTTGCAAAGGGGGTGGATGCTGTGCTTTTTTTTGGCGAAGATACCTAGCAACTATGAACCTGTTATCAGTTTGCCATCCATTCCCTATTGCAATATTTCTAGCTTGTCATTTTTTTAGTGTAGCATAGGCAATTTATTCCTCAAGGGCAACAGGCACTTTATTTGTATATGAAACAATGAAATATAAAGTTATTTGCTAGCAGCAACCTCTTCATTAGTTACAGATCTCTTTAATGTGGAATTATTTAGATGACTTTTACTTCTTCGGAGATTGTGCATATTTACTGATACTGGTGGACTGTAGATGTTTGGGTAGACTTTTTTTATGATGGCAATGTTCTGAATTGGGTAGTTTTGTCATTATTGGTGCATGCATTTTGTTTAATTGTTTACTGGAAAAATGTTCAAAACAATAAATGTAAAATGCCCTCTAAAACTGTACTGTATTGTACAAGGAATATAATTTAATACAATCAGGAAGGTGTATGAAAGAGCATGTGTATGTTTCATGTGCAAGGGGCCTGTGATTTGAATGTGGGTTTCAATGCTGTTTCAATTAATGTGAGTTTCAAGGGCAGAGAAGTTTTAATGCTAAGTCTGTTTTCATTGTGAGACTGCATTGCTTTGTTTATCAGATATCTATTAGTGTTTGTGCTGTAAAATGCAAAATAAAACTTTCAAATGAAGTCCAAATCATTGCAGAAGTAAAGCAGTATGTACATTAGTGTTTATGGTAAATGGGGTGAACTAGCCAAGTAATGGTTCATTGGAATGGCTGCAGGGGGGAGGCTCCATTCGACCATGATTTTGTGAGGAGGGAAGGGCGGCAAACTCAAAGACAGCCCCAGCTAAATTATACCTCTCAACTGTCCAGATTTTTGCTTCTTATTTTTGGTTTGTTCTTCATAAAATTTGTGGTTTTCTGGCAAATCATTTAAGAATTAAGTCACTAAATAATGACAGACTCTGTTTCAGACTTCATAACCTTCAGAAAAATGCATGCTAAAGCAAGACCTGTTATTCTATCAAGTGTCTCAGTTTATACAAGAGTAATTTTTAGTACTGTTTATATGTTCCCCAAATATATTTTGTCTTGGCCAGATTTCCTGCATTAACAGGTTGAGAGGTACGTGCAAATAAATTGCTTTATAGAATTAGGCATATCCAAACCTCTCAACTGTCCCCGATTTTTTCTCAGAATGTTGCTCTTCCCCTAATAATCCCTCCACAAAATGGCAATTTTGGAAGAAAATGTGGAGGGTTTACAATTAATAAATAACTGTAATAATCAGCGTTATAGATTACTTTTATTTCAGAAATGCATGTAGATTATTTTATTTTGCCAGCTGCACAGGTTAGCAGTACTAATATTAAAAAAGTGGCCCTTCTTTGACAGGTTCCCAGCTGTGTTGTGTGACTATTTTATATTTTTGCATTACATTTTTGGTCTGTTTTTCATAAAATTGTGTTTTTTTGGCAAATTACTGGCAAATCATTAAAGACTGAAGTTAGCAAATAATGACAGACATCTGAGTTTCAGATTTCATACCCTTCAGAAAATTCATACTAATGCAAGACCTACTATTCTATTATCTTTCTAAGTTTATAAGAGCAATATTTAAAAATTGTCCTTTTTTGGGCCTTTGTCCCACTTCTATGTATGGCTTTGTCTAGATTCTTTGCTCTAAGGTTGAGAGGTATGACAAATGTGTAAGGACCATCACAGTCAGCCAGAGACATTTCAAATTGTGACATACTTGTTGCACCCCACTCCCCCATGTAGTGACTCTGGATGTGTCCAAGCAAGGCAAGGAGCAGTTATGCAGTATAAATGTGCAGAGTATCCCCCCCATCCAAGGTAGAGACAAGTACTACAGTGTTTTTTCATCTGTCCTTGATTTTGCAGAATGTTCTGGTTTCTGTCATATTTTTATACTGTTGATTTATGCTTATTATTATTCAGAAAGTGCCTGTTGCTCTGTGTTTAAGTAGCAATGCTTTAATGACCATTTGGTAAGCTTGTCTGATATTGTAAGATGCAAGTAAGCTTTAATAAGCAAACTGTTAAAGAATTGCCAACATTGAAAGCCTTTCTGTTGTTGCCATGCAGAGAATACTTACATAACTAGATAATGTATAAGCCTCGGGTATTGAAATGCATATGACAGTATTTGTAATAAAGGACAAGATTACAGCATTTTAAGAAGCTTGTTACCTTTGTAGGAAACTTGCCATCATCTTTGCAGGCTTTACCTGTAAACTAAACAGAATGCCAATCTAGCATGTGTGTGGTTCATAACCTGTGCAGTAATCCTTTAAGCAATTTATCTTGAGCTTGTTTCTTGTTTGCTGTCCATTTTTTACTTTGATCATGGTTTCCCCATGAAACAAGTAAATAGTTGTTGTCAGGCAGCAGGTGTTTTTTGGATAAGAAACATTTTTACAAGTGGGGGTATCACAGAGATTGCTACTTTCAGCATGCTACTTGGCACTTTTACAAAGCTGAATATAAATTATAATTAGAACTGCAGTGCAAGGAGAGGCGGTTTGAGTTGAGTGCTGCTTGTTCTTTTATACTTGATTTTGATTGGCATTTCAGTAATGTATTTAAAAAGTAATTTATTTTTTCATGCCTCACAACCTTTTTGTTTCCATCTAGATATTAAGTAAGCTGTCATGCAGCCAATGCATTGAAATGTTTTTTTTCTTCTACACTTCATTTTGTCTTGATTGGACTCTCATAATGACGGTTTGGCACCCAGGGTAGCATATTTAATTAAAGTTACAGTTTTTGTGGTTTTGAGCATAGTTCCTCCCCTTTCTAGTTGGCCGCATCCTCGACTGTATAGAGCAAATGAATCTCATGAGATGCTCATTGTACCCTTTGATGGGTGAGATTGTGGATATCGTTTACGTTTCCTTTGTGAGCTGGGCTAGTACTTGCGGTGTATTTGACACAGGGGTTCAGCTGGTTCTCAGATAAACACAAAGGAAAAGTACAAAATAAGCAATTCATTGATCCAAAGATGTTTTATAGAGAATTGGGGAAAAGGAACAGAAATACCACCAAAAAAAAAGAAAAAATATATACATCTTGGAGAAATATCTATGAAGACCCCGTGGAATACAACAAATATGCTGAATGGATAGAAGAAGTAAAAGAAACAATAAGATGTTCAAATGTACAGGATCTGTAATAGAATGAAGTAATGGCAAGAGAATTTGAAACAAAATTAAGAAAATAATCTAAGTGGAAAACCCCAGGCCCAGATGCAGTTCCTGATTTCTGACTAAAGGTATTAATATTGTTACACAATGATTTAGCCCTGAGTAAGAACTACTTATATGCATACCCCAAACAGACACCAACCTGGTACAGGTAAAATTATACTCCTCCTTAAGAGTGAACCTACAAGCTATCCTAAAAACTACAGAACAATAACTTGCCTTCTGATGATGTATTAACTATATACTGAAATTGATGCTGACAGACTTTAAAGTAATTTAGAAGAAAACTCAATCATAGCAATAGAGTCATATGGAAGAAATGATAATTTGTTGTTAAATAAAGTCATAATGGAGAATTGTAAAAAGGGGAAGAATCTAAGTATAGCATGGACAGATTAAAAAAAGATTATAAAAAAGCATTTGACAGCATCCCATATTCATGGATAAGGGAGTGCTTACAGATGCATACGATACACCTTGCATTGATCAATTACATTACAGTGACCATGAAACAGTGGCAAACTACCTTGCAGCTAAGCCATGATAAAGGACAAATTGTTATCCCATGGATAAAAATTAAAAGGGGGATATTTCAGGGTGATTCTTTGTTGCCACTTCTCTTTTGTCTTGCCCTTAACCCAGTAATCTGTCTACTTAACAGATTTGGTAATGGTTAGAATTTGGCTCCCAGACAACAACAAAGTGTAAAGACTTCTCATCTTTTTGTGGATGATTTAAAACTGTATATATAGTTCATCAGATGAGGAGCTGAAAGCACAAACGGAAGTAGTCACAACTTTCTCAGATGATATAAAAATGTCATTTGGTCTTGATAAATGAGCAAAAGCAACATTTAAAGCTGGAAAGTTGTAGCACCAAGAAAATATTGGTCTGTGGCAGGAATTCCTTCTTTCATATTTCTCTCTTGGTCACACTCTGCCAAGGTAACTAACAACTACTACTAACCCTATACAATTTTTCCTGTCATCCTCCTAGACTCTTTCCTTAACTTCAAATGTTACTGAATTACTGATTTGAAGGAATTTGCAGGAGGTAGTCTACCAACTTGAATGCTTACCTCCTACGATTTAAATAATTCAACCTTTTGTATGTAAATCATTTTTTCTCTCTTTGAATTCTATTTGTACTTCTAAAAATGTGATCTAAAGATATAGGTTGACACAATGTTCTTTTGTATGTAAATCATTTTTAGCTTTGAATTTTATTTGTATGTCTAATTATTATGTCTTGTAACATTGTATTGTGGAGCTTTTCTCCCCGGGCCTCCACTGAAAATGGGCTCTTTGGCCCAGTGGACCTCCCCGGTCACCAAACTGGAATAAATAAATAAATAAATAAATGTGATAAAAAGGAATTTGTGCAGGAGGGCATGTATAAATATTTGTGAATTGATAACATATCAACAATAAAACATGAACAAATGTGAACAAAACTCAGTAAAGAATATTTTAGAAAGCTAAAATTAATACTGAAAACCTCCCTGACATCTAGGAACAAAATACAAGCTATAAATCAATTTGCTCTTCCTGTTCTAGCTTACAGTTTTTGGGTGATTGACTGGCCTCAAAAGGTATTGGATCAGTTGGACAGGAAAACAAGAAAAATGCTTCAAGCTTATCAAATGATATATAAACATCAATGAGTGCAAAGATTATATATTCCTCGTTCTGAAGGTGATATGGGCCTCCTTGAAATTGATAACATATATAGATCTGAAATCATAGGGCTTGCATACATATCAACTGACCTCATCAGATCCAAACATAGTGAACATTTTGAAACATGAAGAGAACACATCTAAAATCACCTCCCTGTTTAGTTTATCAGAAGCATATCGGTGTCAAGTGGGAATGGAAACCATACCAGAAGTAGACAAAAGTCAAGCAGGAACTGAATGTGCTAAATAAAAGAAAGAATATAAGGAGAAGGATCAGATGAGGAGGCAAGGAATGTGGAAAAGGCATAAATATAGTTGCAGGTTCAAAGAACTCCTGGAATAAGCTCATGTCTATCAGAATCTGATGCAGAAATGGTTAAAGAGAGGTGAATTTAAATCAAAAGATGAAAAGTTAATATTAGCGGTCCAGGATAGTGAACTACATGCATGTTGGTTTACAGAGTCCACTGAACATGTGGGAGAAACAGGCAAATGTAGGTTCTCTAAAACAGAACTGGAAACAGTGACACATGTTGTTGCTGGGTGTGATATATTAATGGCAGAGGGCCTGTATATTGAGAGGCATAATAATGTGACAGGACTGTTACATTGGGGATTGTGCAAACTTTACAATATTGAAGTAACTGAAAAGCATTGGAAACATTAGCCACAAAGCATTCTAGAGAATTATGAAGTTTATATCACATGGGATCACCCAACAATTCAAAAAATAAATGCAAGAAAAACAGATATAGTAGTCAACGAAAAGAAGACAAAAGTAACATTGATCACTGAAATAGCTACACCCAGTGATTACAGTGTCTTATGTGCAGAGAGAGAGACACAAAGTCATAAAATACCAGGATTTGCAGGCAGAAATGAGGGCAATATAGAAGAAGGATACACAGGCAGTTCCAGTAGTAGTAGGAGCAATGAGCCCCAGAAAAAAGAATTTACAGTCTTATTTAGATATGCTACTGATATATGTAACTGGTTATAAATTGCAGGAGTCGATTCTGGATACATTGCAGGTGCTGCAAAGAGAACTTTTGGCTAACATCAAAGATTGAAACAATACTAATTTCAAGAACTTTAATCCTACTTTGACTTAGGAATGGGGTCCATTCCCATCATGGTATTATAAACTAAAAGACTTTTGAGAAGTTGAACCATAAGAGTAAGGGTGCATCCCCCAGCAGAATGAATGTGATCAGTTGAGTTCCTCAGGGACCTGTGCTGAGGCCTCTGCCTGTTGGCATCTACTTCTAAAATCTCAACTTATCAAAACAAATCTCTGGTTAACAAAGTTCACAGATGACTGACAGCAGGAAGTTGTCATCTAGTCACCTTCTGACATCAGGCACTCCAAAAGGAGCTTGAACTTGTCAATAGCTAGTATACAATAAATGGGCTCAAAATTAATGCCAAAAAGTCCAGCATTGTAGCATTTGGTAAACTCATCCTAACTCCAGCGTATTACAGTTTATAACAGAGATAACATACCCACTTTGAAATATAAAAGTAGTGAGAGACCTGCTGTAAGTACTTGGATAGATATCACCATTACATTTGGAATTATATTGGTGATTAGGAAATTATTTTACCTTGTCCATCTCATAGCTAAAGGTTTTTTTTCCAGATCAAACAAAGTCTTCACTTCTTTGTATTCCATGCTGATTAGACCCTTCATAGAGTAGAACACCTATTTTAGGATGCACCTTAGTAAGCATATAATACAGTTGGAACAACTCTAGAGGACTGTAACTAAAATGATCAGGGGCTTAAAAGACCAGAACTACCAAGAAAGACTGGAAGCTTTGTCTCTATACTCAGTTTTATATAAATCCTTAGGACCAAGCTATGCCTTGCTTATAGGTCTATAAGGGATTGAGCAGTTTAACAACTCTTATACCTCCATAGACCAAGCAGTCCAACTAACACTAAGGCTAGAGATCTAACAAATAAATAAGACTAGGCGGTAGGATAGATTTGTCACAGAGAACCTACAATTTCTTTGAAACAACTTCCTCTCCAAGTTAAATAATGTAACACAATGTCCACCTTTAAAGAGGGTCTCAATGGCTGGATAGGAATTCATGAATTCACCTCTGGTATGACTGACTGACCCTTCTTGATATGAGAGGCAGGGCCTAATGGTAGGTACTGGCAAGGTAGAAATGGCCTTGTGGCTCAGTTAACTTCTAATACCTATGATATATGACCAGTATGTCAGAGCAGCATGTAAAAATAGTTTAGCATCAAACAAGATGTCTACAACTAGAAGAAAAGATTATATTGAGGTCATCAAAGGTTAAGCTTTTACATCCTCAGTCATTACATCAAAAGCAACGAGTAATTTAATGAACTCAGTAGGTTTGGAATCATTATATAAGAGATCTGAATTCTGTTCACTGACAGCCTTCACCTATGTGCACTTGATATGAATGGATTCTCACTATCTGACCGTATCAGTAACTAATTACTGTAGTCCAACATGATCCAGGAGCAGCTCGTGGCATCGGACTGCCGGACTGCAGCCCCCACAGCAAAAAAAAGAAAAAAGTACTTTTTAGTTTAATTATTTTTTTTTTTTACTGTCTCAGACAGTTCAGTTGACTTAGTTACTCGTCTTTCAAGTTCCTGCCTTGGTGAGTACACGCATGCTCACTTTGACCACTTCGGGTTGCGGCGGTTTTAAGTAAAGACTTTTTTTTTCCTCTTTGTTTCTGCTGCAGCCCAGAGAGCAAATTAAGGCATCAGTGTGATGCCCAGCAGTCTATGCAGTTTGGAACCGCATAGAATTGGAAGGGGTTCGGACTGCCACGTCCGCAGGCACATACATGACGTGCTTGGGTTAAATGGCTGCTGATTGGTTGTCACTCTCTTCCTGGGCTTTATGTGCTGGGAAAAGAGCGAGAAGCAAACAGTTCCAGCCAGTTTCGGTTGTGGACTGACTCGTGAGTCAAGTGAATTCTTGATCTTGATTTCTATTTTTTGGCGGCCTATATTTCGTTAGCTAATAGCTGTGCTGGGTGTTAGCAGCTGAAGAAGAAGTAGTAGAAGAGTACAGAGAGTTTTCTTCTTGGTGGTGGTATGTATAGTCATTAAATGATGACAGGTATATGGGTTTCAGACATTGTATCCTTCATATAATGCTTACTAATCCAAAGCTTTTTTTATTCTAGTAACTTTCTAAGCATATAAGAGAAGCATTTAAGATCTGTTCTTAATTTTGGGGCTAAGAAGTTGACAGAGCAGAGGGAGTTGCAGTGAATTCCACCATATGGTTGTCACAGGCGATATGCTGCTCTTAATTATGACAGACTTTTGAGCTACAGAGTTCATGTTCTTCAGAAAAATGGCTTCTAATGTAAAACTTGTTGTTCTGATAACTAACTACATAACAGAGGAAGAATATTTCAAATTTGTCACAGATGAGGATCTTTGCCCCCTTAATTGTTGTGTTTTTTTCCCTGGTTGCTGTGCTAAGTGGTTGAGAGTTGTGGCTGCAGTTCTTTTTTGGTGAGTCATGTGTTGGGGGCAAAATACAGTGATTAACCTGCCCCATCTATGTGATCTACATTGCTATGGATTCTTGTTTTTAATCACTTTTGGTAAATACAAGCAATCACCAGAAGTGGTTATCTGTTTGGGAAAACAGTCAGTGGATGAAAGCAAAGGACTGCTAGAATGATACAGTGATTATTGTTGTAGCTTGGTTGGGGGTACATTTGTGGTGACTTTTTTTTTTTTTTCATTTTTTTCTGGAAGGAATCTAGAGGAGCTGTGGGCAGTGGTAACGGTACACATTTCCCACAGTATCATACACTTATATCTTTTTTTTTAATTTTTACAGAAGTCATCATGGGGTGTGATGTGCCCTATGTTGCAAATGAAGAAGACTACTGTGGCTCTTATTTATGCCCAGTAGTGGCATGTCAGGTGGATTACTTTGGCTATTTCACTACTTTTGGGAACCACACAAGAGATGATTGTCACTTCTCATTGGTGACTGATATGGTTTGTTTTGGGGACAGTATTTGTCAAAGGGCAATACAGCTATTATGTTTCTGCCAGTCAGATATAATGTATCACAGCAGAAAGTTGAGATACATTTCTGGCCCATTATTTTATCTAAGGTGCACAGTATTACAACTGGTCGTAAAGGGGTGTGTGTGTGTGTGTGTGTAAAATGCCCCAGTTACTATATACTGGTGGCTGGAGAGAACAAATGGTGGTGAGTAGAGATACTCAGGCTTGAACCCTGTACCTTGTATGCAGGTGTTAAGTACCTGAATTCCCTACCCACCACCATTTGTAAAAAAAAATGCAGATTTTTGCCTCATATTTGATCTGATCTGTTCCTCATAATATCTGTGGTTTCTAAATACTGCAATGCTTGATATTTGATGGTGCAGTGGTAGCATTGTTGCTTTACAGCTGCAGGTTCTTGGGTTTGATTCTTGGCTGGGGTGCCTTCTGTGTGGGGTCTGCATCTTCTCCTTGTGTTTGTGTGGGTGGCTTTTGTGTCCTCCCATGTTATAAAGGCATGTCTGCATTATTTCTTCCTGGGCCTCTGCTGAACATTGTTTTTTTTGTTCCAAGTCAGATTGTCCTGATTAACAAATGTTAAATAAAATTGACAGGCATTTGAATTTCAGACTTCAGGTTTCTGAATGTTTAAGTCATTGCATATTTGATGGTGCAGTGGTAGCATTGTTGCCTCACAGCTATAAGTTTTCTGGTTTGATTCTTGGCTGGGGTGCCTTCTGTGTGGAGTCTGCATCTCATCCCTGTGTTTGTGTGAATTTGCTCTGGTATCCTGCCATTTTACAAAGACATGTGTCTGCAGTATTTCTCCCTAGGCCTCTGCTGAAAATTGTTTTTGTTCTGTCAGAAGTAAAATTGACAGGCATTTGAATTTCAGACTTCATATTCTTCAGAAAATACATAGTGACACAACCTTTTATTCTAGCAATTTTTTAAGTTTATAAGATGAATATTTGAAAATTGTCCTTATTTTTGGGACTGTATTACCCCATTATTGGCTTTGTCCTGGTTTTTTGTGCTAAGGCTGACAACTATGGCAAGAACTGAATTCACTGAATATGTCTGAGGGCTGTATTCCCTCATTACTGGGTTTGTCCAGGTGTTTTGTGCTAAGAGGTTGACAGCTATGGTGAGAACTGAATTCATTAAATGATAGCCATTTAAGTTTCAGTCTTCCTCTCTTTCAGAAAGCAGGTGATTTTGGCATAGTGGTATGTTGCTCTGACTCTTTTACACAGGGGCCTTGGCAGTAAAATGTATGGTGGCAACACAGCATTTTATTCTAGCAACTTTCCAATATTATACAAGCAATGTTTAATGTGTCCCTGTTTTTGGCCTTTTGACCCCCCCCCCAATAAATTTGGCTTTTTCCAAATTTCTTGTGCTGCGAAGTTGAGATGCAGTTGAGTATTGAGTAGATTTAACAAGGAGGTGAGAGCTGCAGGGGAAGAGAAGTTTAATGCTGCTTATGCTACAGCAGCTGGCATTGTTAATAGCACAACAGGTTGTGTACTTGCTTTTGATGCAGAAGGTTGTTGGTTCTACTCCCACAAGGGGTGAATCCTGCCTTACTGAAAAAGTTATGCTAACTATGAACCTGTTATCAGTTTGTCATCCATTTCCTATTGCAATATTACTAGCTTATCATTTTTAATGTAATATAGGCAATTTATTCCTCGGGCATCAGACACTTTATTTTTCGATGAAACCATGAAATATAAATGTGTTTGCTATCAGCAACCTCTTCATTAGTTACAGATTTATTTAATGTGGAATTATTTAGATTACTTTTTTACTTCTTCAGAGATTGTGCATATTTACCGATAATGGTGGACTGTAGAATTGTGCATATTTAGTGATAATGGTGGACTGTAGAAGTTTGAGTAGACTTTTATGATGGAAATGTTCTGAATTGGGCAGTTTTGTCATTATTGGTGCATGCGTTTTGTTTCATTGTTTACTGGAAAAATGTTCAAAACAATAGGAAGGTGTATCAAAGAGCACATGTATGTTTCATATGCAAGGGGCCTATGATTTGAAAACAGCCCAGAATTAATCTTTATCTGCCACTGGCAAAATGTATTTTCTTTGAATGTGGGTTTCAATGCTGTTTCAATGAATGTGAGTTTCAAGGGCAGAGAAGTTTTAATGCTAAGTTTGTTTAGCAGATGTCTTAGTGTTTGTGCTGTAAAATGCAAAATAAAACTTTCAAATGAAGTCCAAATCATCATAGAAGTAAATCAGTATGCACATTAGTGTTTATGGTAAATGGAGTGAAATAGCCAAGTAATGAATCATTGGAATGGCTGCATGGGGAGGCTCCATTCGACCATGATTTTGTGAGGGGGAAGGGTGGCAAACTTAGACAGCCCCAGCTGAACTACACCTCCCAACTGTCCAGATTTTCAAAGAATGAATAGATTTTTGCTTCTTATTTTTGGTTTGTTCCTCATAAAATTTGTGGTTTTCTGGCAAATCATTTAGGAATTAAGTTACTAAATAATGACACACTGAGTTTCAGACTTCATAACCTTCAGAAAAATGCATGCTAAAATAAGACCTGTTGTTCTATCAACTGTCTCAGTTTATACAAGAGCAATTGTTAGTACTGTTTATATGTTCCCCCAATATATTTGGCCTTGTCCAGATTTATTGCATTAACAGGTTGAGAGGTACATGCAAATAAATTGCTTTATAGAATTAGGCATAGCCAAACCTCTCAACTGTCCCTGATTTTGGCTCAAAATGTTGCTCTTCCCCTAATAATCCCTCTGCAAAATAGCAATTTTGGAAGAAAACATGGAGGGTATACAATTAAGAAATAACTGTAATAATCAGAGTTATAGATTACTTTTATTTCAGAAATGCATGTAGATTCTTTTATTTTGTCAGCTGCTCAAGTTAGCAGCACTAATATTAAAGTGTCCCTTCTTTGACAGGTTCCCAGCTGTATTGTGTGGCTATTTTATATTGTTACATCACATTTTTGGTCCATTTTTCATAAAATTGTATTTTTTTGGCAAATTAGTGACAAATCATTAAAGACTGAAGTTAGAAAATAATGACAGACATTTGAGTTTCAGATTTCATACCATTCAGAAAATTCATACTAATGCAAGACCTATTCTATTATCTTTCTAAGTTTATAAGAGCAATATTTTAAAAATTGTCCTTATTTTTGAGCCTTTGTCCCACTTCTTTGAATGGCTTTGTCCAGATTTCTTGCTCTGAGGTTGAGAGGTATGACAAGTGTGTTAGGGTCATCACAGTCAGCCAGAGACATTTCAAATTGTGACATACTTGTTGCACCCCACTCCCCCATGTAGTGACTCTGGATGTGTCGAAGCAAGGCAAGGAGTAGTTATGCAGTGTAAATGTGCAGAGTATCCCCCCCATCCAAGGTAGACACAAGTACTAGAGTGGCTTTTCATCTGTCCTTGATTTTTGCGGAATGGTCTGGTTTCTGTCATATTTTTTGTACTGTTGATTTATGCTTATTACTCAAAGTGGTGGTGCTGCGGTAGCGTTGTCGCCTTACAGTTAGACGTTGCCCATTCGATTCTTAGTTAGAGCGTCTTCTGTGTAGCGACATGCGTGAATGGGCATTTCTTCGTTGAAGGTTGTGCGTTAGGCCCGGCAAGCCAGTACGTAAAAATCTACTGCCAATCATTAGCGGACCGGAGTTCCGCTGTGGCGACTCCTAACCGGGAAAAGCCGAAAGACACAAACAAACTCAAAGTGCCTGTTGCTCTGTGTTTAAGTAGCAATACTTTAATGACCATCAGGTAAGCTTGGCTGAGATTGCAAGATGCAAGTAAGCTTTAATAAGCATACTGTTAAAGAATTGCCAACATTGAAAGCCTTTCTGTTGATGCCATGTAGAAAATACTTAACTAGATAATGTATAAGCCTTGGGTATTGAAATGCATATGACAGTATTTGTAATAAAGGACAGGATTACATTATTTTAAGAAGCTAATTACACTTGGAGACTTCCAGTCATCTCTGCAGGCTTTACCCGTAAACTAAACAGAATGCCAATAGTGTGGTCCATAACCTGTACAGTAATCCTTTTAAGCAATGTATCTTGAGATTATTTCTTGTTTGCTTTTCATTTTTTACTTTGATCATGTTTTCCCCATGAAACAAGTAGATAGTTGTCAGGCAGCAGGTCTTTTTTTGGATAAGGAACATTTTTACAAGTGGGGGCTTCAGAGATTTCTACTTTCAGCATGTTGCTTGGTACTTTAATAAAGCTGAATATAAATTATAATTAGAACTGCAATGCAAGAAGTGGTTTGAGTTGAGTGCTGCTTGTTTTTCTTATACTTGATTTTGACTGGCATTCCATTAATGTATTTAAAAAAGTAATTTATTTTTTCATGCCTCACAACCTTTTTGTTTCCATCTAGATATTAAAAAGCTGTCATGCAGCCAATGCATTGAAATATTTTTATTCTTCTACACTTCATTTTGTCTTGATTGGACTCTCATAACGACAGTTTGGCACCCACTGCAGTGTATTTAGTTAGTTTTTGTGGTTTTGAGCATGGCTCCTCCCCTTTCTGGTTGGCCACACCCCTTCCCAATTGACCCCACCCATTCAGCTGTCTCCTGCAGCCCCCCTTTGATTTGAAGTCACCAGCCACCACTGCCAACTTCACAGTGAATCACAGGCTGCTATCCTGGAAACAGCAGGAGCAAGGCAGGATACATCCTGGGTGGGACAACAGAGAAGCAGTCCTACACAAATGCATACAAACCTATGGACAGTTTAGATTATGTAATAAACTTATGCAGCTTTGGACCATCTGGCTGGATCTCCAAAGACATAAGGGAATTCTAAAAATGTTACATAGGCAGGTCTGAAGGCAAGAATTCAGAAATGAACCTCAGATCCTGGAGGTGTGAAGCAGCCACACTGAACATGCTGAATGGAATTCTACTTTTTGTATTTTATTTATTTATTTATGTATTTATTTATTTATTTATTTTATTTTTACTGATTTTTAGGTCAAGTATTTGCGCTCACAGAACTTTAATACTTTAAGAAGCTAAATAACTTCTCAGGATCAAACTCTAAAGAATGGTTTTGTGAATAAAAGTCAACAGTCCTTTTGTAACTTTTCTAGTAGGAAACATTCAGTAGTAACTGGGGCACATATGCTTATTATTTTATTCTTCATTTAAAAATAATGACATATATATATATATATATATATATATATATATATATATATATATATATATATATATATACAGACCCAAATAGCCATGCTATAGCTGTATCTATCTATATCTATATCTATATATATATATATATATATATATATATATATATATATATATATATATATATATATATATATATATATATATGGGTTCAAAGTCTTACAACTTGGAATCATTAAAGAACGAACTTTAATGATCGAAGTTGTAAAACCTTGAAGCATATAATGGACATAAAGCAAGGAAAGGGAAGATTTCCCTTTACTGCACTGTAGTGCCATCTCAGAGTTGGTATATTTAAGTAGCGGGGGGGTGCAGGGGGGCTTTCCCCCCTGCATATAGTTTTTTTTTTTACTGTTTTTACTTTTTTTTTTTTTTTATGTGTGTTCGAAGTTCCGAGACTTCAGTCATTAAAGTTCGTCCTTTAATAATTCGAAGTTTTGGAACTTTGATCATATGATATAGACCCATATATATATATATTTATATATATATATATATATATATATATATATATATATATATATATATATATAGAGAGAGAGAGAGAAAATTTTTGGCATAGATATAGATGTAGGTAGTTGTATGTACATATATCATAACAAATAATCTGCCTAAGGCAAAAATATGTATGTAATCCAAAATACAGAATAAAATATTATTCATTCATTCTTTGATTGTGGATCCTATCATAGTACTCACAGGGCATAAAGCAGTAAACCAATCTAGAATAGGATGCCAATCTTTCAGAGGGTGCATATGAAAGTGCACACACACAGACACTCTGACACACACTCTCTGTCATGTACACCATCAATGCCTATGTACAGTTTGGAGAACTGCCAACTTTTGGGTGTGGGAGAAAAGTGTATATGTACTTAATCTAGACTGATTGCATCAACAAACATTTAAATTAAACTACATGCTGATGAAACTGTCAATCATCCAAACAAATACGTTAGGCAGGCAAACAAACACTAAGGAAAGTAAACAAAATGCAAAACACAAAACCAACGTAAAAAGCATACTAGCATGCTAACACTACCACAAGACTATCAAAGCCTATAAATAGCAAAACAATTAAATCTACACTACTCTACACTAAAAATGAACACTAGAAAATGTACATATAAAATTGTAATTGCTGAGACCCCCAAAAACTTTGTACATAGCCTAAAGTCTGGCACTTATACTGCAAGATCATAACTCTGATAAAAAAACACAAAGCATGAAACAATAACTGTAAGTAAAGTTATTTATCAAAATGAAAGACACTGCCACAAAAGGGTCAACAAACACTACCAAATGAAACATGAAATAAATTCCTGTCAAGAAAGAAAATAACTCACCTGATCCATAAAAGCAGAAAAATACACAAATAACTGGGAAAATGAATAAAAGAATCCAGTATATATATATATATATATATATATATATATATATATATATATATATATATATAAGAATATTTAACTCAAGTGGAAATGTTTTCTGGAAACTACATTACAAAACACAATAAAAAGCTCTGAGTGAAAAAAAATTGGCAAAAGCAGAACAATAAATACAAATACATAAATACAACAAATCATATCAAGCTATGTGGGTGTCTGTTGAAAACTTAAGGAAATGAAATTGCAGTCCTCATAAATGTAAGAAAGTAAGTGCAAATTTAAAAATATATACTAATTATATAGTTGCAAAATGTCAGTGCATTCAACTAAGGTACAGCATTAGTCATAGACTCCATTTAAACAATTGTATCCTGGGGAAAAGTAGGAAAAGGTACAAATATCCTGAGATCTTTGGACCAGAAATATTTTTAATATCCATGGAACTTTTGCATACTATATTTTTTTAATATCAGAAGCACAATAATATCATAAAATCAACTAAAACAACTTAAATTCTACAAAGCTAAATTTTCATTTTCACAAAAAACTAAGTCCAGTATTTTGCATTGATTATTACAGATGTGGTATGTCATGTTTTTGGGGAAAATGTACCATTCTGGAAATTTAAGTGTCAGTCATATATAAGTAGTAGGCAGCGGGAGGCTTTGCTCACCTGCAAAAAATATTTTAAATGTGTAAAAGCAAGTTTTGCAAATCAGTGTCTCTTTCAGAATCCCATTTACACTTTAGAGTTTCATACTTCCAAACACACACAACTGTACCACAGCCAGAAATATAACACAGAAAAAAAATTTAAATGTTCCCATAATAAATGCTAAAAATAAAGCAATCTTTCAAGCATGGCCCAGAACATTCTCTTAAAACACCATATTCTTGCATGAAACCAATAATCATCTGACTGACCTACTGTAGCAATGTGCCTGCCTAAAAAACACTCAAACACAGATTACATCATTACTTGAGCCAGGGATCATACCCCAAACTAGCAAACAGTAAACTGTTGGCCTTTCCTTGGGACCTGGGAGATGTAAGCAACTTGCTTTTAATTATAAGGCAGCCAGTATCCCTGAAGGGCTCTGTGCAATGGACACTGTTATGACATTGATTTTGCTTTATTATGAAACTGCAAAGCCAAGTAAACTAATAGCTTAATTATTGAATAAGCCTGTGTTTCTATTTTTAGGTATATGCTGCCTTCATTACCTTTTTGGAATTTATTCTAGTGGGCTTAGACTTTTGAAATCTGTACCATCACAGGCAACTGGAGCCCACCAAACTGGGAAAGAATCTTGTCTTCCTAGATGAAAAGAAAGTCATGAAAAACATACATGAACATGAAAGAAACTGAATGCAAGGTCAATAATAAACTTAAGAAAGAACTTTTAGGGCTAATATAACCACTGATAAAAAAACATAACATTTCATAACTAGAACATAAACCAGTAAGTGCACATATACATGACTTAAAAGTATGTTTTAAAGCTCTGGCTTGAACCGGATAGCAACAGTAAAGCACAAATGCTAGACATTTTAGTAGTGGATACATTTCAAAGAGTTTTGACTAGTAAAATAAGAAATGGGTATTGCAAAGTGACTCCAAGAAATTAGATAGGCTAGAAAGTTTATTGGAATGTTTATTAGTTTTTAGCACAATGTTTAAAAAATGAACTGACTACTACCAAGTCTAACACTGCAATGAAGTATGTAATTTCTTCTGTGAAACAGAGGTCAAAAAGTAATGTTACTTTGTTACAGAAGTGGAAGGATGGATCCTTTTGCTAGGTTCGGTGTTTCAAATATTGAGGTTAGTGCACCTGATAGAAGTGTAAACACTGAAAAGCATGCTGCAGGTGAAGTAGTTCCTATGAATTACAACAGGACTACAGCAAGAATAAGCAACTCAGCTCTGTACCACTGTCTTCCAAACAAGCAAGTACAATGTACTGCAGTTTTAGAAGTAACGGAGATACAATCTACTACATTCTGGAAGCATGATTTCTGGTGTCAAAATTTCCTTTGAGTGCAAATATCAAATTAATAACGATCAGAAAGTGGAGGCAATATGCATTCATGGTGACAGAAAAGAATATTCCCTTTTATATGTAGAAATTGTGAGAGTTCTAGAAAAGTGTTTATCCTATGGCTGTAACCCCTGATTTAACCCATAAAGTAATATTTGGAAAATACCCTTCTCATTTCAAAACCAATGTGGAGATGTTGGAAAATCTAAAGATACAACATGTCAAGCTGATGCACCCATTCAGTATAAGAATTGCAAGCTATGAGCAAGGTAGTAACAGACCAAGATTCAGAATTAAAACCAAAAGGGAGTTGACATAGAAACTGCAAAAGGAGCCAGAACTTGCTTCTGGTTGGACAGTAAAAAACGAATCCTGTCAGTTATCATACGAACATAGGTTCATAGGTGTGTACTAAGCAAATGGCCCTGGAGACTTTGCAAGCCTAGCCCAAAAAAATTGCCCAGGCACTGTGCCACCCGATATTAGTTCACAGTGTCCCTATCCCATAGGGCAAATGGAATGATCCCTGAATTGAACTTTCTCTTACCCATCCACTCATCAAGATTTCTCTTGAAGAGTGCCATCAATAAAAAAAGATATCAGTATAGAATTGTAGGTGAGCTGATAAGAAATTCTGAAGTAAAAATCACTCCTAGACTGAAGTCAGCATAGGGACTCTCAAGAAGTATTATCACAGAAACTAAGACAAACAAAAAAATCACTTGAGTAAGGACCCCCAAAACAAAGTGAGAGCAGAAAGTGCAATAAGCAGGAGCATGCAGAGTTCTCAGTACATTTCTTCTTGTGTAAAGTGGAGAAGGCAGTTGAATTTAGACTTTAAGCAGCAGGAATCTACGAACCATGAGAAAAGTAAAAGCGATGATAAATATTATGATGAAATACTCTCAGGGCCGGCTTCCCGGTGGTGTAAGCACTGGGTCTAGGTGCTTTATTCACATTGAATAATGCTGATGTGGCACCCCAACTCCATGTAAAATTGAGAAAAAAAGGGGATTGTTGAGGATGACAACAGCTCTTTCTATTGAAAGGGCAACATAAGGAAGGAAATAAAAGTGAGAGAGGGTATTCACTCAAACTAAAGTAGGGGAAGTGTGACCTAAACTTGATAATCAAGTAAGTAAATGGGAAGGTGATTGTTGTTTGGAACTACCTTTTGCAGGCGAAACCCTAGAAAAAGCTGCAGAGTCAGTATTTTTAGGGAAGACGCTACATCTCCCACATCTAGGCAAGTTAATGAGGAAAGTAATCATGAGTTAGTGGGCTTAACAAGTAAGCCATGTAAACTTAAAATGTACAACAAGAAGTAAGGCAAGTGAGAATATGGCCATGGGTTTAGGGAAGATAGTGAGCAGAATGTTTCAATTATTTCTTATTCCTCTTTTGTGTTTAAAGATGACTTCTGTGCTTCTTGTCTAAAATGTCAGAAACCTGCAACCCATGCTGGATATAAAAGTCCCTTCATCTTAGTTACCTAGCATAGATGTACCATCTAGCCTAACTGTGCATCCTAAGTCTCTGACAAGTTCTGGTACCCTTGGTAAGTGTAACAGGGGCTTGGGAGATGAGATATTTACAAGCAAAGGCCTGGGAGATGAACCGTTTACAGGCTACTTGTGTCCATTAAGACATAGGTACCAAACCAGGGATAATTTTCCTGTCCCCCATTCAGTTGTCCAAGTTACACTTGAATTGGGTTAGGGAGGAACTTTGCTTCACAAGGATGTGGAGCCTGTTCCAGAAATGGTATAGTCTCTTGGATACATACCTGTCTCTCCAGCACATCCTATTTATATCACAGACAAGGTCTAAGTTTTTAGAATAGGCACTTCTGGTGCTGTTTGTTTTGCAGATATGCAGGAGGACTATCAGAGTGGGGTCCAATGATGCCTTGTATGCCAGGCATAGATCTCCCTTCAACATCTTGTAGGAGATAGAATACAGGAATAAGGCTCTGAAGCAATCTGCATAGGACATGTTACTTTTATGCCCTGTATTCTTTTAGTGAGGAACCTCTGTGGATGTTCCTATTGTTGGATGTGCCTGATTAGCTATATACCAAAAGGGGCATTATACTCAGTGATAGGTCTGATGAATACCAAAGACACAATGACCTCCTTTGATCTAGATGTCATACCTTTGTATAAACATTGCACAACATGGAATAATTTCCTCATTACTATAGACATTACAGCTATGTGTCCCCCAAATCCCTGACTACTGGATCAGCTCCTGGGGTGTGTTGTCAATATGATAGTTACAAGGAGTAGATGACTTCCCCGAGGATACTATTATGCATTTCTTGGCATTTAGTTTTAGTATATGTTTCTGGCACAAGGTATTTGTCTGTATCAGTGCTTACTGGACATTATTACTGTCAGTAGGGGATTTTATGATTGCTCCTAATTTGCACTCATCTACAAATTAGGCCAGCCAGAAGGCCTTGACTTTCCTTTGACTTTAGAAAAGTAGATGCCAAAATGGAGCGATCCCAGAATCAATTTCTGAGGGACTCTGCTGGTGACTGGCCTCTTTGTAGAGGTGAACTCCCTAATTCCAACTTCCTGGATCCTATATGTGAGCTAACTGGCTATCCACTGGGTGACATGAGGCTTTATACCTAACCTCTTGAGTTTGTCAAGAATGCCTGAGTTTAGTATTGTGTCAAATTTCTTGGCCAGGTCAAGGTAGGCAATGTGAACCATTTTGTTCTCTTTCATTGCTTTGGTGACCTTCCCAAAGAAGTTCACAAGGATGTGTAGGCATGACCCACACTTCATGAAACAAAACTGGGTTGGCAACAGCATCTGGAGGATTCCTATGTCTTTACTGATCATTTCCATGATAATTCTGTTCTTGGTTTTGCATATGAGACTACTGAGACTTATGATTCTACAGTTTCAAGGGTCTGCAGACAGCCCACCTTTGTGCAGAGGGATGATGGTTGCTATTTTTAATTTGTGAGGCTACAGTTAAATAGTGATACCAGAGGGTCAAATAGTTCATGTTTCATGCTATTTAGATGGCAGCCTGGGATATTGTCTGGGCTTATCAAATTCTTGGCCTTAGAGAGAGAATTGAGGACCTGTTGCCTAGTGATAGTAGGGGCAATTATAGTTGATGGTATTTCCTCAGAGAAAGGTTGATGGGGAGAGAGGGGAAAAGTTGGAGATGAATTTGTCAGCCAGTAGGTTTGCTATGTCTTCTGGGTCAATATAGTTGACTCCATTTGCAATGAGTTCTGCACACAACTCTGTACTGTATTTGAGGTAGTAGGCATAGCTAAATAATGCCTTGGGGTTTTTTTTGGCCTGAGAGGCCAAATTTGCCTCATATTTGTCTTTGGTAGACTTTATTTGTCTTCTGAGTTGTTTTTTTAGCTTGATGAGAGCATTTTTATCTTGCTGGGGTGCTACACCTCCTATTTTTGCCATGATTTTCTTCCTTCTGTTATATAGCCTATTGATGTTTTGATTCCATCAGGGTGGCTTGTTTTTGAGTTAGTTCTGTACTTATTCCTTGTGGGTACAGCTGCCTCTATTCAGCTATTAACGTTCATGTATAGGGTTTCTATGAACAATTCTGCACATGCAGCAGTGTTCTCGGGGTTGAAGAAGGCTTGAAATTCTGCCAGGCTATCACTTAATAGTAGAAAGTTAGCCTTAAAGTAGTTCCTACATATTTCAGAGTTTGCTGGAGCTCCAGGTTTTATTTTTATTTCAAAGGAAACCATTTTGTGGTCTGACCTTACCAGAGAGGACATTACACTAGGAAGTGTGCAGAGCTCTCCCATATTACTGACAAGCAGATCCAATATGTTTGCACCCCTGGTTGGTGTATTGACAATCTGGTCAAGGGAGTTTATGTTTACAAAATCCAGGAAACTCTGTGCCTACACAGTTGATGTCATATATGATTCCCAGTTAATAGTGGGGTAATTAAAGTCACCCATCATTATGGTACTGGGTTGAATGGTGAGTGTTTCCAATAATCTTAAATACATGTTATGGGTTTCCTAGGCCATAGACGGGGACCTGTAGCTTGCAAGGAAGTCATATGGGATTTTGCCTATGGTAATTTGAACATGGAGAAGCTCAAGTCCATCATCCTGTTTGACCAGCATTGAGGTATATTTATTTTTTATGTAAATCAAGACACCTCCACCTTTAGTCCTTGCCTGCATCTGGTCTAAATGTGTGGAAGACATTCTAGCTTTGCATTGCTGGGGTGCTCTACGTGGCTTTAAACCTGTCTCAGTGACTGGGCAGATGTCAGCATTCTCTAGGGTGAAGCTAACTTGTAGGGAGTGGAGTTACTTATTTGGACTCCAATCACTGAGCACTAACACCTTTAGATTTTTTGCTTTTTGATTTGTTATGTTGGAAATATTTTCACTTTGGCATTGCCTAAAAAAACACTGTGGGGGGGCAATGTTTTAGCTAATTTTTGAAAGACTAGAGAAGAGAGGTGCAGATCATCCCTTGCAAAGCAGCATGGTCTGTTAACCATCTCCTTCTATGCTGACAAATATTGCACTCCCTTAGAATGACACCAGAAACTAAGCCAATTATTAAAGTCAGCCATCTTCAGTTCATACTGTGGCAACATCCTTGTAGGAGGTAGAATGCTGCTCAATGCTAAGCTCATACCAGCCGGGGGCACATATTCTGAGAGCTCCATAATGTTTCTCTTCATATAGTCTATGGAGGTACATCTCAGGTCATTTACACCCACATGGACTATGAGTGAGCCATACTGGTATTTGCAGTTCAGTGACCTGACTGCATACATAATATGGTGGATCCCAGCCCCTGATAGATAACGGATTGTGACTTTACCCTTACTCAGCTTAGTGAGAGGGACATCAGTATGTCCCAGAATGGAGTCTCCAATGACCATAATGTTGTATTATATGGTGGCTTGCCTTATGAGCTTAGAAGTACAGTCTCCATAAGATGTGGCTGTTTGGGTTGATGAGGGTGTTGTTGTGAAACAGTGCATTTGGGGCCGATAAGGGTATTTGTTATATGTGCTTCATCAAGGTCTTTTGGGTTTAAGAAGGTTACATTTAAGTACCTCAGCATAAATGGATCTATGTGTTTACTTTGTACTGTGTGGAATGGGTACAACATACATACTACTGACAACCTGACTGACATTAGCAGTGCTTTTATGTGAGAGATTTGCCACGAGTGACATTGTGTAAATACTACTCTCATGTACCTTATCAGTTTGTTTGAGAATTAGCTGGTTATCAGTATATATGAGGCAATTTCTATATTGTCTCAGTATGTCCATATCCATTAAGCTAATAATGGAGATAGTGGGAAAGTTCATATCCATGGCAACAGGCACTTTTTATTGAATAGACATTTGTGGTGATAATATAAAATAAAGTCAGGAGTACCTGGTATGCAACTATAGTTCTTGTCACTGTAAAATAGTTTCCCTGGGTACAACTAGGTATTGGTGAAATTTCAAGGGTACTTTTGCAGGAAAAATGCCAACTCCAGGTGCCATATATATACAGGGCACTCTCAAACATTTGAGAGGAAACCATTAAAATAGACCTGATGATTTATGGATAAAGTATTTAGGGAGATATTCAGAAGTTAAATTGGAGAATAGCTAATCTAGCAATACTTACCATAAAGAAAAAAAATTTACTTTGTCAAGAATGATGAACAGTGGAGAGTTACCTAATTGGCTACCACCTGGCTGCTGGTCTCACCACAGCTTCATGCTGCTGACACGCAATGTCCCTTTGCTTCTTCTCTTACCAGAAACAAAACAGTAGTGCCATTCCCAAGATGAAAAACACAGGTCACAAGCTCTTTGGTGATTAACAGTCTTATGATATGATTTTTCCTGGTAGATGCCTTGAATAGCAACCAGACTAATCAGGAAGGTCCCACACAGACACCCACTGCCCAATCAGAGACAGTTAGGAATAAAATAAAAATAAAAGCAACAATTCCAAGCTGGCACCTATGAAGCAGCTCTCAGACTTTCTGGTCTAGAAACTAGTACTATTGGGCTGGTCATTTCACTCTTTGTCTCGTATATCAATTCTAGGCTGTGAATCTTTTGAATTTCTGCTCTTAGTAGTTGTTTTTGCGACTCTCTGGTACTCTGTAATGTCTTAGTTTAACCTTTACTCTGGGCAGTGTCTTTATATTGTGTTGTGGTAACTTACTTCTCTCGGGATTTCTGAGAACTCTCCTTTATTTCTTCATGGGAATTCTTGTACTCCATGCTTTTGTACATTTGACGGAGATTCTTCCTGCTGTATTTCGGGTAGTGGGCCCCGGTCTCTCCTGGAGGAACTTCAACTTACATGCTCTCTGCAGAATTTTCTCCTTCCTTCCTTTCTTGCTTCCTTCCTTCCCTGGTTTCAGTACATTAAGGTGATACATTTGTTTTACCTTTCTCTTTCCTGGTTGTCTGTCATTATGGTTTACTGCATTTATTCATTCCATTACCTCAAATGGTCACCTGCAGGTTGTCAAGAAAATGTTTTCCATAGAAGGTACTAAAACTATTGCCTGATCTCCTGGGTTAAATTCTTAATGCAAAGCATTGTTATTATAAACTCATTGTTAAAGTTCTTGGGCTGGCTGCATTTGTTCTCTTACTATGGGCATTATCAACTTTAACCTACCCAGTGTGCTAACATAGTATTCTAACTGGTATCTTTTCTCTTCTCAAGTTTCTTTCACAATGCCAAGCAGTCCTCTTGGATGCTTGCCATGCAGAAGTTCAAATGGAGTAAATCTAGTCGAAGCTTGTGGCACTTCTGTGATTGAAATCAGTAAAAAGCGTAATAACTGATCCCAGTTTTTTACCATTTGCATCCACAACATTCCACAGTACTGATTTCTGTGTTTTGTTAAACCTTTCTACTAATCCACCAGTTTGCAAATGGTAAACTGATGTCCGCAGCTGTATAACTTTAAAGCACTGACACAACTGATGCATATGTACATACATACAAGTATTTCAGGTACAAGCAATAATGCCCTTCTAGCCTGCCAGTGCATACCAAACAGGTATTCCCATAATAAGTGTTCAGGTTGTTTTAAAAATATGTAAACTAGTACTTGCTTTAATGCAATTTGGAAGTCTATTCCTTGCATCAGTTACTCTCCCTGAAAACCAATTAGTACACTTCTCATTCCTACAGAATCTTCTACATAGGTTGTCTGGTGATTCTCTGTTACTTTTTGATAATCTCAAACATTCCCAGAGGAAGTTGCCTCTAAATGCACTATATACCTGAATAAGGTTTCGTCTTAAATGTCTGTATGAGACACAGTACAAGTTCAGAGAATTTAGCCTTTCATAATAACTTAAATTTTCACATTCGTGGATGCCCTTTGTATATTTTCACTGTACTCTTTCCAGTTTACTCATGCTTGTTTTCTTATAAGGTTTCCATATTGTTATTCCATATTCAAGTTTGAGTCTAATGTAACTAACAAACAATGATTTATAAATTATTTTATACAACCTGATGTTCTAAAACTATTATTTACCATTTGGCTGATATGGTTAGAAAAACTCTAAGCTGGATCTACCCATACACCTAGATCCTAATCTAGTTTCAATCACTGTGTGCTGTATTTAATATTCACTTTTCAGTCTATGTCTCTGAAATCTCATATGCTTAGTTTTGATGTGTTAATCAGCATACTGTTCTCCTGTGCCCTAATGGTCAATTTAGTCAAGTTCTTTTGCAGGATATGCCCTATCTTTAACACGTGTAATCAATTTAATCATTTTCAAGTCATCTGCATACAGGGTGAAAAAGACCTCCAATGAAAACGATAGCTCTGAAAGATACAACCTTAACAAGTGTTGGCCTAGGATAGAGCCCTGTGGGATATCCTGACTGTAACCTAGAATTTCAATTGTCCAATGACTATATATTTGTCATGACCTATTTGTATGCCATGTGGCTATCCATTCTATCAAGAGTACATCAATACCTAGTTGTTCTAATTTATGAGCATTTTATGTATGATCCTATCAAATGCTGAAGTTGTCTATATGACTTAGATCACAGCAAAATGTTTCATTCATAGCTGTTATTATATTGTTATATAACATCATGTTACAGGTCGTTATAGATCTATTTTCAGCATATGCATGCTGACATATGGTTTCAAGTCCCATTCTTTCCAATTCTGATAATCATTTATCCAAGATAATCTTCTCCATTATTTTTCCACAACATGAAAATGAACTTATAAGTCTGTATTTCTCCCACTCCCCTTTCCCTTAAAGATCATTTTAACAAGTGCATGCCTCCAGTCTTGAGGAATCTCCCCATTTTTAAAATGACCCAGTGTATAACAGATATAACGGGTACAGTAAGTTATTGCTGTAATGTTCTCAGGTTATTATTACTAATTCCATCTCCTCTCTGTGCTTTGTTTGGGTCCAGTTTGTGTAGTTCTTTTCAATATAATCTAATGTAATTTCAGTATCTGATGTTACCTTGATATTATTAGGACACTGTATTACCCCTTTTGTGGATTCAAAGTGTTTTGCATAAGATTTTGTTGTTTGTTTATCTTTTCAGCTTTTCCCGGTTAGGGGTCGCCACAGCGGAACTCCGGTCCGCTAATGATTGGCAGTCGATTTTTTTTATGGTGCTGAGTTGCCAGCCCGACGCCCAACTTTCAGTGAAGGCATGCCCATTCATGCATGTCTTTCAGAGGCCACTCAACCACGGGGAGGACATGCAGACTACACACAGAAGGCACTCCAGCTGAGAATCGAACAGGAGAACCTCTTGCTGTGAGGCAACAACGCTAACACTGTTACCATAAGATTTTGTAAATATCTAATATGTTTCATCCGAGAATAAATGTAAGAATCTATTACCTGTGAAAATAAAGGAAAACCTTGGTCAGTAAGCATCTCCTGAGGGACATTAGCCTAGTACACACCTACGAACCTATGAAGCTATGAACCTGATAGAAGTATTAGATTCTGTGACAATTTTAAGGTGAATAACATATCAAAGCTGCACTATGCTCAGAAGTGAAGAACTGACAGAGAACCTAGGAAATTCTAGATACCTGACAACACCAGACATTTGAAAGGATTCTGGCAAATACCTCTGCCAAAGAAAAGACAACCTTTCTAACCCCTGATAGTTTTTTTTAGGACACAGTGTTACCATTTGGCCCATACAAAGCTCTAGATACCTGTCAAAAACTGACACTTAAAATCAGAATCATAGCAATGGTGGGTGGGAGAAAGGGGGGGCAGCCACCCCATGTGCAAGGTGTGATAGTGAAGCGAAGTTCCTGAATTCTTCTTTCTGTATTGGCATGTTTGAAAGCAGATCAATGCATTGCAATAATGCTTTGCATGTGGTAAGCTGTAGCAAAGTAGTTGCTATAAATGTAGCAATAAGCTTGCTACAGTTTTTAAAAAGAAGAAAGCAAATTGTTTTTTTTTTGTTTTTTAGCTGAAAAGCAGAGGTCAGAGAGCAGACCTGGAGATTCAGACTAAGAAAGCGGACTCTTTTTGTTTTTATTCACTCTTCAGCTAAAAAGCAGAGAAGGTGGGGAGCATCAGACTGGCAGACCGTACCTTTTTTTGGGTTCCTTGGGGAACCAGCCTATTGGAGCTCACCATTTTTTTGCTCTTCAAATGAAGATAAGTAACTGTCCCTGGGTGCTAGGTGGACCAGCTACAGCTCGAGATAAAATCCTGAAATTTCACCCATATTATCCTCCTGCATACTTGGGTAATATGGTCATTTATTCAGAAAACTGGGATCTCAACTACTAAAACTGCAGGCTTTGCTGAAATCCATAGGACTGGAAGGCTTGACTGTAAATGCTAAGAAAAATAAGCAGGTATATTACACATCAAACATTTATGTTACCTTAAAAGGTAGAGGAGTAGTAAGACCACAACTAGAAAAACGGACACCATAAAAATGGTCTGAAGCCACTGCAAAAAGACAGGTAAATATTTTTTATCTGGGACCACCTGGTTAGTATTGAAAGTCCGTATGTTATTCTTGTAATTATTGTCTGTCCTCTGACAGATTTCATAAAAAGGAAAGTGCTCATCAAGGTGCAACAGTCTCTTGAGGTAGAGCATTTAGTGAATTAAAAGGGATACCATGTTCTGAATCTTTGTTAGTGACTACAGAATGTACCTTATGTACCAAGTGCTCCAGAGGTATGTCTGGGAGCAGTGCTATCCCAAGATGCTCTAACTTAGGAGCATCATGTCTGCTGTACCAGCACACCATTAAGCAATGCAGAAAGGAGATATTCTGTCAAAGAAAGAGAATGCTTAAAAAACAAGTGGGTTTTCTATTCCCTAAAGTATTACTGACTGGGCAAGCATTTCATCTTGGTAACTGACCATGCCTTCAATAATGGCTGAGTAGGCAAAATGAAGACAATGGAATTCTATGCCAGGGAACAGCATCCCTCCAATCCTTTCAACATACTGAGACCCACAAGGATGACCTAGGCTATAAAAATCTTGGAGATTTTTTTTCTGGAAGAGAATAGTTGTAACATGCTGGCTATAGAACATGATCGGTGTGCCTTTAATTATGTACTGCAATGTGGAGTATGGCAACAGTCTCAAAAACAGGTAGTCAAGAAACTCCCACCTATTAGCTAGTAATGAGGTCTTAATTGCCAATTATCATGATAGAAAAAAGGACCTAATTCCAAGGAAGACCCTGGACACATGGAGTATATCAACCCATTCAAGGCTAATTTGCAAAGTGCACCAAGTGGAGTGTCTGTGAAAGTTATGCAGAACTGGAGCCTGGTCAAGGAATGATTTCTAGAAAGCCCAGTTACCAGAAGAACTATAAGACTACAGAAAACTACCAAAATGTATTGTTTACTTATAACGTGCAATGAGAAGAGGAATGTGAGAGTTGTTTAGCTGAGCTTGATCTACGTGTTTGATTTATAAATGGTGCAATCATGTGCACAGGGGTTTGGATGGTGAATAGATATTTATCAGTGAAATCATGTTTTCTTTTTTCTTTTTTTTTTTTTCCCCTTTAATGAACAGCTTTTGGCTCTATATCATATCCTTCATCTTCTTCATATTTGTAGTTTTCTTTCTAATGGAAATTGATGCCTTCTTTACTACATTCATAACTGACAGATGCACTATTTTTTAAAATAAATTGTGGGTATTGCTCCTTCACTGGTTTTATTCCCTGACTTTTTTTTGCATTGTTTTATTGTATGTTGCTGGTATTCTACAACATTTTTGGTTATACTCAGTCAGACATAATTTTCTAATAAATCATTTATTTTACTTAAATAAATGCCTTTTAAATTAAAAAAAATCTTTATTGCTACCAATATCCAAATTCATAGGTGTCATGATTGTTATGATGCTTGACAGCAAGCATTCTTATAATAAAAACTACGAGTAACAAAAGTACTGCTGCCATCCAAAGGTCCACTTCCAGAAGTAAAAAAACAAGTATCCAGAGACAACAGGAGAAGACCACCACAAAATAAATGTAGAACATGCACAAAATTTATTCCAAGTATAAAATAAGTGCTTTCACGTGCTGCCAGGCACGCTTCATCAGATTTTAAAACCAACTGATTTCAAGATGTATATATACAACCATTACATCACAATTTAGTTGATTAACACATTCAATTAATCAATAAAATCATCAAAGAGCTTATTAACCCATTGTGACTTCCTAGTTGCTGAATCCTTCAGTTTGTATGGTATTTTCACATCATATAGAGAACTTGCTTACAATGATAGAAATATAATAAAATCCATATTCTATTAATGAATTAAATTATAATACTAACCTAATTTCCTACCCAATAGTAAGAGATAAGAATCAATTACATGTGTATATATATATATATATATATACACACTATGTTAATAGACTAAATGAATAAGAATAAAAATAGAAGAGAAATAAAAATATATATAATAAAATTAAAATAAAATGAAAATCTTCATAAATATGCTATATAAGTGTAATACTATATGCAAAATAACATGATTACTTTGTTAAACATCACTGTCTGTCTTCCATCTATCTACATGCAGTCAACACAGACTTAATGCTGACTGATTGATTGAGACCTGGTTCTAAATGTGCTCTCAATCTAAAAATCCAGCATAATTCCACCGACTCCATATAATTCATCCTATCACCACCCCGCTTATTATCATTAAGCATTTGCAAAATTCTGAACTTAAAGGCATGGTCTGTATAAACTGCAATGCTTGGCTAATGCATTAAGTTGGTTCATCTTCCTAATATCATATATATGATTGTACATCCTGTCTTTTAACTTTCTGGAGGTCATACCTACATAAAACGCCGTGCATTTTGTGCACATAGCCAGGTAGACAAGATTCATACTATTACAGGTTGCATGGAATTTAGGTGTAAATGTATACTCTAAAGAAGGATAGAAAAAATGCTGTCTGTCAACAATATATCTGCACATTTGTTACATGGGAAAGTACCAGTCCGTGGTGATTCCCTGTGTATCTCTGGCTTTGGTTATACTCAGTCAGGCATCATTTTTGAATAAATCATTTATTTCACTTAAATAAATGCCTTTTAAATTAAAAAAAAAATCTTTATTGCTACCAATATCCAAATTCATAGGTGTCATGATTGTTATGATGCTTGACAGCAAGCATTCTTACAATAAAAACTACATAAAATAAGTAACTATATGCAAAAAAATAGAAAAAAAATAATAAAAAGAAGAAACAATCTGAGTAACATTTGAGAGGGTTAAGATAAACAACTTAAATGCTGAGTTGTAGAAAATGCCTACAAGCTTTCAAAACATGCAAAAACAAAACATACAAAATTAAAGTGACAAACTAAAACTATAAATCATCAAATTTAGAAGCCAGGTTAAACAAATTACTTTTGTGGGACCTTTCAAAACCAGACAGCATAGGGTTTCTCCAAAGCTACGGGGGAAGGAGGTTCCACAGGTGGTGAGCATTCTTTCAAAAGGCCTGAATGTTGTAATTCTCCATACACACTCTAGAAATGTAAATAACTCTATGAATACAGAAGACTTACCAATAAGTACATGATCAAGAGCTCCTTCAAGTGTGGTGGACTCAGATCACATAGGGATATATAACTAGAAATACAACTTTAAAGGTGCCACTGAATCAATTAGGCAGCTAACATTGACTCCGCAGAACAAGGATAATATTGCGATAGCATGATGTAACTATAAGTAACCATGCTGTGGAAATCTGAACTAGCTTCAAATGGTTGAGACTATTATTAGATAGCCTCAGATAAAATGGATTGCACCACCAACAGGTCTTCAGGAGGAAGACAGTGCCTGATACAGAAGATGTTACAAAGATGAATGAAGATGTTTTCCTGGCAGATGACAGCATCAAACTTTCAGTAAAGAACACACCAAGATTTTCACCTTTTTTATAAAACCTAGCCTATCATTATTGAAAATTACAACAGGGTCAACAGATGGATCATTAGACTCCCTCGAGGTCACTCAAATGGCCATGACAATAGTCTTGGTTATGTTAAGCAACATTTGATAAGAGTAATCCATCTCTAAATATGTCCATATCCTTACCTAATGAATTGACATAGAAAACAACATTATGATATATCAGGTAGATGTAAAATGTCCTGCAGCACTTATTAAAAAATTGTGGAATTTCCTCATGCCCTAGTCAAATTACCTTAGTTAGAATAAATGCTACCTTAGGTCTTGCCTAAAACAGGTCACACACCACGAGAGGACAAACCTAATCAAGAAAACATAATGTATATATATAGATACAGGGGCAGCTCGTGGCATCGGACTGCCGGACTGCAGCCCCCTCAGCAAGAAAGCAGAAAAATGTACTTTTTAGTTTAATTATTATTATTTTTTTAATGTCTCAGTTTAGTTGACTACTTGACTTACTTACTCGTCTTGTTTCTCTGCTGCCGACTGACTCGGCGAGTACACGCATGTGCACTTTGACCACTTTGGGTTGCGGCGGATTTAAAAAAAGACTTTTTTTTTTCTGCTGCAGTCTGGAGAGCGAATTAAGGCATCAGTGTGATGCCCAGCGGTCTATGCAGTTCCAAACCGCATAGAATTGGAAGGGATTCGGACTGCCATGTCTGCAGGCACGTACATGATGTGCTTGGGCTAAATGGCTGCTGATTGGTTGTCGCTCTCTTCCCGGGCTTTATGTGCTGGGAAAAGAATGAGAAGCAAACAGTTACAGCCAGTTTCGGTTGTGGAGTGTACTGAGTATCGTGAATCAAGTGAAGTCTTGATTTATTTATTTAATTCTTGGCTGTCTAAGGCTAGTTCATTAGCTGTGCTGGGTGTTAGCAGCTAGAGTGAGAAGAGTACAGAGAGTTTTCTTCTTGGTAGTGGTATGTATAAACAAACCCAGTTTTTTGAACTATGCTGTCAGCCAAGATTTGGTGTATTTTAGCTAGTGAAACTTAATTCATTGAACTTTTTTTAAACAGTCTGACTTCAAATGTTCCACACAGCTTCACAGTTCCTTTAAAGTCTATCAAAAATTTCTTGAAAAATTCTGTAGTTCATAGGTTCATACTAGGCTAACTGCCCTGCAAGTGTGTGTGTGTGTGTGTGTGTGTGTGTGTGTGTGTGTGTGTACCTTGTGTTTGTAAGGCAAACACCTTAACCATTAGGCCACCCTCCCAACCCCTATATAAGAAATTAAGTCATAATAAGAGACAAATGATTCTGAGACATTACTACTACTGCAAAGAATATCAAACCAAGATAAAACACATTTTATTTTTAAGGGTGGTGTCTTCCTTTAAGTTTTATAAATTTTATGGACTACTGTTTGATATAGGTTATTACACAGACTCTAAAGATTTTCTGCATATCATGACATATACTTTTCTGCATCTTACATGAGCAGTTTTCATGTACTCATTTTTAAATCCTTGAATATATACATTGAGATCCATTCCATCTCATTGATCTTTCGCTGGTTAACAAAATTATGAATAGGAAATCTGTCATCTTCCTTGGCCAGGAAGTGTCAGCACTGAGGAAAGTCATAGCCATCAAATACAACCCCCCCCCCCCAATCTAAAAAAATTAATGCCATGATCTAATGGGTTGCCAACATTATTCAAATACCCCTTTCAACCTTCCATATGAAAGATTTCAAAATCATCTGGTAGAGATCCTACTGCTAAAATGCACTTTTACAAGCTCATGTGCATTTTTTTTTGGGGGGGGGGTGCACTCATCCATATTTTTATTTGCTAAGCTACATCTACAAGGCTCAAAATGTGTAATTTGAACTGCTAAGGAACTGCTTTTCGCTCCATTTTGCTTATCGTACCATGCTACACTTTTCTCTTCTTTGCTTATCATACCAACCTCCTTTAAGTTGTGGCCAATACCCTCACCCAAAAAAAATACCTACTGTCAGTCCTTGATTCTTTGCTCCCTTTCCTCTCTCTTTCTCTTAAATGTCTCCATATGGAAGTCCGAAAGAGAAAAAGTGCTGCATTTTTATTATGTCAATTCATCTGGAATATGGAATAACACCAGATCTGTCACTTTGAGGGTGGGCTGAGAAGTAGGAGGAATGAGCATGTTCTCTTACAATTCTCCCTGACATTTTAGTTATTAAAATACACAATACAATACACGGCCTAGTTAACTGCACTTCACTGGCAATGAAAAATGCCTGCATTTAGCCTATTAAATGTAAACAGCTGAGCAGCCCAAAAAGAATGCACTTCTTAAATGGTAAGGGCGTAGCAGCTGGTGAAATACTTCCTACATAGGGTGGAGGTACCACCTGCACACGAAGTAATCCAGACTTTGTTTATTGAACAAGTGCAGTGTAAGTGTGTGTGTGTGTGTGTGTGTGTGTGTGTGTGTGTGTGTGTGTGTGTGTGTGTGTGTGTGTGTGTGTGTGTGCGTACCTGTGTGCGTGTGTTTAATTGTTATTCATTTTGTTAAGGCATTGCTAAGTATTATGTGACATATTTAATTTGCAGCCACTGTTATGTAGGGTGTAATGGCTGTATCTGGTATGATAAGGTAAGGTTACTGGTGTACAATGTTTATGTTATATAGTATGTCATGCTTACATTAAATTTGCCAGGGTAATATTATGAAACACATAACGGTTCCATCCTGGTTTAATAGTTAACTTCTGTGTAGTGTATAATTCCAATGGAATGCAGTCTCCAGTAGTTAGATTTGGTTTGGGAAGGTACTATTATTTCATGTGCATTTAGTTAACTACTTTTGATAGTATGTAAATGCAACATTTAATCTTGTGTAATACTGTTGTATAATATGTAATGGTTAAATTTGTTTTAACAAAGAACTGTTATTTACTTTGGTAAGGTATTGTCAGCAGTGTGTATTAGTTATGGATATATAGTGTAAGGCACATGTTCAATTTACTGAGGCAATGTTATGAAGCATAGTATGGTGCCATTTAGTTTAGCAGAAAATACTTGTGAATGGCATACAATATTTTCTTTCTGGTAGGGTGTAGCTATAAAGCATGCAATGGCCAGATGTTGTTTGCAAAGTACTGCAATATACTGTGCAATAGTTACATCTGATTTGTTAGGGTAATATTTCATTATATATAATGGTTTTACTCGATTTTGTGAGGTACTCTTATAGTAACAGTGAACATTACTTTGGTAAAATTCTGTTATGTAGTATATAATCTCAGTCTCAATGTATACACACATTGTGTTACTACTGGTAAAGGCACTCGGGTTACAGCCAGTATCTGTCCATGTGACGCACTGCTGAAAGCTTTTATGCTTAATTCATACAGTATGATTACCATGTAGATTGGGTATAATTATGCTACCTGTTTTTGACTAGTAGCTAAAAAATATCCATACACAATTGTACATTTAAAAGACAGTCAAAGTGTGGAACAAAAAAATCCTGTAGCACGTACTGTACACTCTGTCTGCTGGGACACATACTACTGCACACCACTTGGTATTTCTGGATTCAGGTTAGCCAATCTGTTTTATGAAAATGAGCTGTATTTGTTTGAATATGCCTTTTGCTGTCACTCAGTACTTGTGTTTTTAACTTAGCAAATCTGTTTTATCATAGTGCACTCCATCTGCTAGAATATATGTTTTTGCTGCTATGTGGTACTTGAGTTTTTATATTAGCTAAAAATATTTCTTGAATAACAGTTCATATCTCTGCCAGAATATGCGATTTAGGCTAGCCAGGCAGAGCTCATGATTTCAATGCATATATCCACTAAGTCATATGCTGTTAAAATGACTGATTTGTACAACTACTTTCATTCATTGAGATATTTCAGCGATATAGTGGATGTTTACTCGCTTATGTTGTTATCGACCTCCTACTTTGTATGACCTCATTGTACGATCTCCTCTATTCTATCTACCCCTATATATTTACTAGTTTTCCTGCAGCCACAGCTTCCATTTCTTTTGCTCCCTCTCACTGATAACTGGTACCTAACTGGTTTACTCTTTCTTACTTCTCCTCATTTTAGGTATACAAGCCCTGCTCCTTGCCATCCAGTAACAATCTAAACTATGAAACTCAAAATGAAGAGTTAAACATAGCACTCTGCCAACATGTATAAAGATTCAACCTACTAATTCCGAACCCAGCAGCAGTAAAGAATCATTAACGTGTCTATGTTTGTTGCACATTTTAAATAATCAACTATCTCTTTGCTCTCTCACAGGAATGGAGCCCTCACACATCACCATAATTCTCCCTTCCCCACATTTTATTCCCAGCCCTTAGTATAGTTTTTGTCTGTCTTGCAAAGTGTCCTTCTAATGTTGTCCACCTGAAAAAACTCCATGCCTATCTTATTATACCACCTATAACCACCATAGCTCTGATTAATTCAGTTTACTTGTGTTTCTCCAATTTCCAGCAACTCAACTGCTAAAGTAACATATTGGGTTAAAGTTGCCAGTACTTACAGATTGATTTTTTTCTAAGGACAGTGGCAAACAGCTTCATTCACACTGCTCTGGCTCTCTCCGCTCCCCTACTCCACCCCCAAATGCAACCCACCCCCACTACTCGCAAATATATACTTAACCACTTAACACTCCCCCTAAACATTAAGCCTATTCAAACTCTTTAAGCAGAACCAACCACAATCTACACACATCAAGGATATTAGTTCAACATATACCTCTTCCATGCTTACTTATATTAACTTACCACACTACCTCTTATGACAAACAACACATCACAAGCATTTACTCTCCCACTAACTGATTCAATGCTCCACAAAACTCCATGTTATTAAGTATAGTCATATCACCTCATCTGTATAATAGCTCCCACACAGAATACTACACACTCAGATACAGAGACTTACATTCAAAACATCACATATACTATACATTTGCCAAAGTACTACCCCAAAATAGCACACCTACTTCTGATAAAAGCCAGTTACCTAAAACTATGTGGGGACATACATCCCAATCCAGGCCCACAAACACACACTGCCCTTACTCTACACACTACAATACCTGACAGCATCAGTAACCTAACACACAACAGCTCTGACCTCCTATTATTAAACATGAAGCTGAGAAACATCCTAAACAAGGTACATGAATTTTACTCAACTCTCACCCTATACTCTCCAGACATTGTAGTCTAACTGAAACATGGCTCAAGTCCCACATAAAAGATATTGAAATCTTGACTTCAAGCTACAGCATACACAGACTTGTTAGAACCCAAAAATGTGGGGGCAGCATAGCCATAGCATACAAGGACACACTCAAATTGGAACAAATTTTAAATGAACCCCCAGACTGCAAAAACTCAGAAGTCTTAATTACACAACTCTATCTGAACTCAAAAACGCACATTACAATAATTGCCACCTACATTCCCCAAGGTAACAACCCCTCAACAATCAAGAACCTTCTCAGTTGGTCTGCCTCCACTTTTTAATCAGTAAACTATATAATAGAAGACTCTTACTTGGACTGGGCCTCCTGCTCCTCCAAAAATCCTACCAGCTTTATTAACCATTATGTCTTTTCTCAATTAATACTTTCCCCAACCAGAATCAATAAACATAGCAAAATGCAATCAATCCTTGACTGGACACTAACAAATAGGCCCTTTTTGGCTAAGAAACGTTTTTACAAGTGGGGGTATCACAGCGATTGCTACTTTCAGCATGTTACTTGGTACTTTTATAAAGCTGAATATAAATTATAATTAGATCTGCAGTGCAAGGAGAAGTGATTTGAGCTGAGTGCTGCTTGTTTTTTTTATACTTGATTTTGACTGGCATTCCAGTAATGTATTTAAAAAGTAATTTCTTTTTTCATGCCTCATAATCTTTTTGTTTCCATCTAGATATTAAGTAAACTGTCATGTAGCCAAAGTATTGAAATATTTTTTTTCTTCTACACTTATTTTGTCTTTATTGAACTCTCATAATGACAGTTTGGCACCCAGGACAGCGAAGTTAAAGTCCCAGTTTTTGCGATTTTTTTAGCATAGTCCCACCCCTTTTGAGTTAGCCACACCCCTTCCATTTGCCCTCACCCATTCAGCTGTTTCTTGCAGCCCCCTTTTGATTTGAAGCCACCAGCCGCCACTGTCCCTGTCCACCCTGTAGCACTCTACAATCTCCAGCTCATGTAGCTCCCAGAAGGTTACCCTGGGCCTGAGCACTCTTCTTCTTCTCTGCCTAGGCCTATTGTCAGCAGCAGCACCAGCAGCATTGACTTCAGCATCAAGCACATACAGCTGTAGCAGACCTGCAGCAGCCTCTAGCATTATTTCAGTTAAAATTCCCAAGTCTGCACTCCAATGGTGCAGAGTATGAGGGAATAATCAGATTGTAGGGTGTATGCATACTTTATAGTGCTCTGCTGTAGGTGCTGACTGTGTGTTTGGCTACCTATGATGCAGTGCACCTGCCTAGTATAGCATTAACATCATTTAATGGCCCTAGTTTAAGTTAAACAGGGGTCAAAACAAATTAATACATCCTTGCCTTTTATATACTCTCAGCAATGGGGCATGCTGTGCAAACACATGCCCTGTAGGTAAACAAAGCTTAGCAGTGAGTGGACACCCCCCCCAGACTTCCACGCTCAACACAGCGGCGCACTGTGCAAACACGTGGCAACATGTGCCCTGTAGGTAAGCAAAGTTTAGAAGTCAGTGCAAACACACCCCCTGACTTCTACGCTCAGTACAGAGCAAACAGGCACAGCTAAGCTCCAATCAGCTTAGTAGTTATGGAACACATCCTGTCCAGATGTCAGCTACCTCCTGTGTGGACATCAACATGGTTCTCTGCCTACACGGAGGGGATATGCAGACTCGATTACCCCATTATGCTATTCAATAGCTCCACCTCATTTGCATAGGGATCCATGCTCACAACCTGGAAACTGCATGCTTCCAAGCCCTACCACTTTAGCAACAGCACCAATGCACCATTGCAGATACTCCACACAGGGTCCTGTAATACATTTCTGTCTCATAAAATTAATCTTATCTCCACATTCTTTTTAAATTTTTTTAAGGCATTTTTGTTCACTGTGGTGCAGTGTGCAAACATGCCCAGAGTGTTAAAAAAATATTTTAACTTATTTTCTGTTACATTTGAGACACACAGAGGATATTTTTGCTCATATCTGTGTGTGGTATGCCATTTCTGTCCATCTAGCAACATTTTTATAGCCCCTTTTGTCTGTCTACATTCCTGTACTCAGAATTTGTCCATGTACACTACTGACACTGACATGGTGTCTGCAGGGCTGCCTATCTGCTTTCTGGATCACTCTACCTGCCTCATTTGCATGGGATTCACTTGTTTATGAGGTGATTTGCATGCCACAGAACATTCTGTGTTGGCATGTGCATGTGTGCCACCCAGCAGTGCTTAGTGGATCGCAAACGTGCTTACTTTCATGTAAGCAGCACGGCACAATGCTTATACAGTAAACAAGAGCATGTAGGCTTTATTAAATTCCCCCTGTGTTTTACCATAACAGCGTACCTTATTAAAAAGATCATATTATTTAGGAAAAGTTATAAAGTACAGTAATTTGTAATAGTTAAACTATGGCATAATTCCTTAGAACTTACTGAAAAAGATGTGCTGAATATTGTTTAAAATATAACTTAACTTACTTCTGCTGAAATATGATTAAACAAATGCTATGCTAAATCTGGAATGCAGCACATATATTTCTTTCCTGTTATGAACTGTCTGTTAATAATTGCCAGTGAAACAAGATGTTCTCTTTCTCATCTCAAGTCTGTCTCATCAAAATATATGAGTTTGCAAGACACAGAGGAAGACTGCTTTCTCTGAAGCGCACCTTGTATGCTCTGACTCATTTAGCTTTCATGTTCTGTCTCTGCCATATTTGGTTAGTGCATACTGCCTCTGCTAAATTTCATTTAATACTGCAGTATTGGCTTTGTAGATATTGAAAACTGCTTGTTCTAAATTTACTTTAGTACTTTTGCAGTTGCTTTAATATGAAGACATAGAAAGGTGTAGTTAGAAAATATATGGACATTAAAAGTGAGTGAGCTGACCGTTAAAGCAAGAATTTCAAAAAGGTGACTTTGTTTTCATTATCTTTAATTCCATTAATAGATATAAGTAGTGGAAATGTGTTTCTAAATTCTTTTACACAGGAAGGAGTTATTTCAAATAAAGATTTTAAACAAAAGTTAATAGACATCTAATCAGTATCAGAGAAGCTATTACAAAGATAAATATTTCATTGAACTTGTAAAGGTGATTTTTAAAGTGACACTTTGTTCATCTTTGCATTGCCAACTTGGGTACCATACCACCAGTACTGTCAGTAACTCTGTATACCAAATCTAGAGTTGCCCTGCCTTGCAAATATGCAAATAGATGATTTTACTCACAAACCAGCTTTCCATTCATTCCTAGGTGGTGTGACCTGGGTTTAATATAGTTGGTTATCAGGGCTGTATGGTGTAGTGGATGACACAGATAGCATATAGAATACATCAAAAATCCTTTGACTGTACTTAGTTGTGCTTCTCTATTAATCCATCTATCCATCTATCTGCAACTTATTTTTCCCATTTTTTTCACATGAGGTTGGGGTGTCACATCAACAGTGATAATCTAGAGCCAGGGGTCACATTTATTTATTACTTATTTCTATTTACTTACCAGGAAGAGAAAACTGGGCATTAAAAAAAGACATTTTCAGTAGAGGCTCAGGGAGAAAAGCTCCAAAGAGCAGTAACAATAAAAATATAACTTATGTATATTACAAACAATTCATACATGATAATAAATGACAAAAAATAAATAACAAATCTGATAGACTTAATAGTAATAATACATCATAATTTGATAATTAAAGCAGAAATACATTACATTCAAATGGAGGGGAAAAAAGCAGAGAAAGGAGTTAGAGGAGGTGTTAGAAAGTCAGCAAAGCTCAGTTCTACAACAGACTAAGAGGGATGATAGAAATGAGTAATGTGATTTTATAAATTCAAAAATTCAGCAGCAGCAGATATTAGTTCCACAGGCATTTTAGAGCTATTAATAGATAAAACAGGACTGATTTAAAGATTTGAACATTGTAAATGAGGATCTATCCTGAGGTAATAGAGCAAGAACAAAGCCAGGAGTCTTTAAGATACTGTTATAGATGATTTTTAAACATATGTGAACTAGACTGTTGCCTGATGTATGTTGGAACTGAATTCCAAAGACTGGAAACAAAGCTTGAATACAAAGCATCACCAGCAGCATTATGTGCCTTAGTTGTGAAATCAAGACATTTATATAGAGAGTGGGTCTATTTGGGCTATGCCACTCAAGGAATCCCTTTAATGTGGGGCACCTTTTCTGATCAGGTTTAAGAAGGTAAGATAATAATGTAGTTTCATCCAGTTAATGAGTTTCAGGGATGAGCAATGGTGAATTTTGGTTGATGTCTTTACTGCAAATTTAGCAACTTTGTTGTAGCATTGCTGTAATCTAAATAATAGTGATTCTTGCAAATTAGTGAGAATTCTATTTCTTATAATTTTGAACATTGATATATACATTTAAAATTCTGCAATGGCATTCTTTTTAATTTGACAATACACAATTTGTTTAAATAGCATTCGTGCATAAGATTGGTAGCCATCACTTAGATTATTGTGTGGGGTACTTATGCATCTATGCAGCAAGTCTGAGGGTACCCAGTCAATCAGGAAACTATTATTGGTGCTAACTGAATTCATACCATTTGAGACTGGAGAACATCCTCTAAAAGTTTTCATATTGCAATATCCTCTTCCTGTCTACTGGTGTTGAAATTCTGTAAAAAATATTGGATTGAGTTTAAAGTCCCATTCTCAGGAATACTGATTTATAGTTCTCAAAAAAATGAAATTCCATTCTCATGATATAATATCCAAGAATTATACCCATGATTTTTAAAAGTATTGTCTGGTCATTGCTGTGATTTCATTATAATGTTATGCTATATATAGACATAGCTATCTATCTATATAGATAGATATAGCTAGATATCAACAGACAGATAGATACAGGTGTATATATAGAAAAATAAACTGATTCTAGGTACAGAATAGTCAATAAAGCAAGCTAACAGTATTCTTTATTTTGCAAATAGATGTTTATTAATTAAAATATAAAATAAAATCAAAGAAAATATTGCAAGCAATAGCAAAGTTATCTTTCAACAAGAAAAATCCAACAACTGGATGTAAACATCTAACCTTCTTGACTTCAGTCTCTTCAGTTATAATCATTTTCAAGAGCTGGATAAATTTGATGAAGAGAGTTCCTTACGTTATCTCCAGTTCCTAGTAATAAGTTTCCTCCCTCTTGCTAAACAAACCAGAATATTGAAAATGTGCCAGACTTATGACTCCCAGGCACCAGAACATTAAATAAAACATTTTCTTTAAAATCATTATGTTATCATAACATAAAGCTTGTTTGGTGGTTAGCACAGAGATTAAGGCTTTGTGATGAAGTTCCAGTGATGTAGGACTTGTTTTCCTCCTCTCTCATTTGCCTACTGTGTGACCCTGAACAAATCATTTAATCAGATATTGCTCTCAGGTCATCCCTGAAAAGGGATTGTATGCCTAGCGGACCTACTTGGTTATCTAGTGGGTATTATTATTAAAACTTGTATGACTGACTGACATTTTCCAAAAATAATCTAATGTAGCTGCATTCAAATATAATGTGCTTCCAGTTTGCTTTAGATTGTAGATTACAGAAAGTTGTATAAGACTAAATTAAAAACCATACTGAAATTAATTAAAAAGTCTTAGTTCATTTGGTAAATGTCAATTAAACTACCCTTCACTAACAAAATAATCCAAACAACTATTACAAATGTCAAAATCACCAACCCATAAAGAGTATACTAAAAGCGATATTTCTTGTTAATATATAATAGACTGACTTAACAAGAGATCCTGAAATACAAATATTTTCATTAGTAATTATAAACATTTAGCAAACATACACCATGCACCCCAAGTATATATGTAAAATATATATTACATTATATATTTATATATCAATATACTAAAAGGACTGATGTTAAGGACAGCTAGACTTACAAGTGAGGACGATAAAATGAATGAAGCTCTATATAAACTTTAATCTGATTTTTTGGCTTGGAGCTATACCATTGATGAGGTAAATGGAACTATGGAGTATACATACTGTATGGAGTAAGAGCAGAAGAATAGCTCCTTTTTTGATAAGCACAGTTTTACTTCACTGAGTTGTAAGAACAAAGGTATCTAAAGTACAGTAAGAGTTCCTATAAAGTATTCAAGTGATATCAGTATAGTCTCTCACATAATAAAGAGGAATTGGAAGATTTTAACTGGTAATGAAGAGATACATATTTTTGGTAGGTAATAATCCATCTTTTATGTTTAAAAATCATTTGAATTTGAAGAGGCAACTATGTTACTGAAATGGTAACTTTAGTAAGAGAACTGTTGTTAATAGGAAAGAGACTTTTGTTTTTTTGTGCAGTTGATTTTTGTGCAGTTATTGTCCTTATATATTATAATCTGATAGTTTTAAACATACAGTCACAGGAAGAAATTATGTTTTTACACAATATGAGGACTGCAACAGTAGAAATGTGATATACATAACTTACTGGGTTGCATGCATAGGTTTTTATGTTGGAAAAATAAATAGGTCTTTGCAAGAAAGGATATATAATCGTATTTATGATGTCAGGAAATGAAATACTGCGAATTAATTAGCTAAGCATCTCATTCAGGACGGTAATAAACATGTTTAAGTTTATGGTAATTACAGGTATGCCCTTAAATTTTAGTGGAGGTGATTTTAGGAATGAAACCGAGAAGATAGAATTTGATTGGCTAACACGTTTAAATGTTTCCATGAAGCTTGGTTTGAATGATAGCTTTAGTTTCAAACCAGTTTCACCTAAAAGGTGGCTTAAGCATTGAGTGGTTAAATCTTGTATGATTCATATGTGACAACTTTATATAAAAGGCATGTGTTTTATTTAGTTTTTTTTTTAATGAACTTGAAATGTTTGAAAAGTGTTAATATATGTGAAAGTGCTTGCATTGCTGTATTATATTTGCATGTCGTTGATGTTACTAAACAATAGACTTTCACTTGAACAGACGGCATGAGTCTTTAAGCCATATATTGTTTTATGTTTGATTTTTGGATACTGTGGGGTTTGTCCATGTTAGCACTCTTTGATTTATTTTACAAAATATTACATCTAATTCTAACCAAGCTGTATAGGATAATATCCCTAGCAAACAACATCCAAAGGGAAGGAAATAAAGGCAATGCACTGGAAAAATAAATAAATAATAAAAACTACACTGAAGGCAAATCTAAAAGTCAAAGTACAACAAAACATATCCACATATATAATGCTGACTATTCCAAACAATTATGAACCAGGAAGTCACTCATGTCTACCAAGAAAGAAGTAAATAAGTTATGATTTGTGGAAACAATTGTTAGTAAGATATTCAAAACAGGCATTAATTTTTTTCTTTTTTTCTCCCTCAAATATATCACCATTGCACAAGTGCAATATGGTATAGTACTTGTTCACCACTGCCAAGCGACAAGGTAGGCCATTCAAAAAGAAAGGCAAAGAAGAAACGGCAATCCAAAGCAATACTACTCAAATTAAAGCACCCTCAGACTAAGCTCATTTCTTCTCCTCAGTTAACAATTCAGTATATTTATAAATCATCACTAAAAAGACCACCAACCCTATGAACTTCATTCCCTCATCTTATTCAAAGGTTGCAGCCCAAGTCACCACCACTGTCACTGATTCAAACATGTTTCACTGCAAACGCATGAAATTCTGTCCCAACCAAGCTTTACAGCAACAGTGAGTCAAGCAGATGACGTCGAAGCAGAAGAAAAACATAGGTGAATAAGGACCCTATAAAAAATAAACATGAAAAATAAACAACTAAGAACAATATTTAATAATATTTTAAGAAATTCATAAATGTTTTAATAAACCAAAAGGCAATGTCCAAATAAAACTTGTAAAAATAAAATGGATCAAAGATTTTTTCAGAAGACCTTTTAAAAGATATAGATGCTGTTAAGAGACTAAAATATCCACTTTTATGGTCCATCCTAACAATTTCAAGGAAAGTTATAACCAAGAACTGGAAAAGTAAAACTACTCCCTCCTTCAAGGAATTCAAGAGTACTGCAACTGAAGTATGTCACCTGGAACTGATCACCATCAAGACAAGATTCATCAGAATCACTTTTTCTTACAACATGTGGATGAAAGTTAAAGAAATGCTGCACAAAAAAAAACTGTTGAATATTCAGAAAATAATTGATACTTACAGAAAGTCTTCAGAAAGTTTAAGTAGACACCCTTGTAAATAGTTGTTTTTGTTGATTTTTGTTTATATTTTTTCTGTTTGCTTACAAATTTCTATATTCAATTAAGTGTGATAGTTAATTTGTTTACTTAAATTTAAATAAACATATCTTTTCCAAAAAAGAGAGATACAGATGCTTAGTCCATATCCTTGAATACTAAAGTAACAGCTTAAAAACTAGAATTTTAAATAGCAGGTTTGATATCATTTATTATACAATGGCAATTCATTTACATTCAAAAATGTGCACATTGATTGGTCAGCCCAACCACCATGTCCGTTGTAAGTCGAGCATAAACCAATGGAAGAAAATCCGGTCGCCCGTACTTTCTTCTATTAATATATGCTTTCCAGTTTTCTTGAGTTTCTAAAATGAAAATAAACTTTGAAATCCAGACAGTTCAGAAGTACGAGAAAGATGAGGTAGAGAAAATACAAGAAAAATCATGTAAGTTACGCAAAACTAAAAAAACTTACCTGATTATCCGTATATTTCTGGCCTATCTGTCTCATACCTCTAAACTGTCTGGATTTAAAACTTTATCCTTGGGATTCAGTAAACTCAGTGTAGGCTTTGCGTGACACCTACATGGAGTTTACATGTGTGAACGATGATGCGAGGCAAGCAGCAGTGCTAATTACATATTCATACAAAGCACCACATTTAAACATAAATAAGCATATTTTCATGGCTGGCAACAGTGTTGCTGGGCAGGAAAATATGTAAAGCAACATGGATAGCAATCCTGTTTACATCAGAGCACAGTCGGTTAGCGTGTTTGTGCAGAATGCCACAGTGATCACCAGGGCTTAACATATTAGTTTCCAAAGCTCTTAGTCTCTTAGTGCAAGAAATCTGGACAAAGCCCAACATAATGGGGATACAATGACCCAGAAATAGGGACAGGTTCAACATATTTGCATGTTTAAACTTAGAAATATGCTAGAATAACAAGGCTTGTGTTAAGATACATTTTCTGAAGGATTTGAAGTCTGAAACTCAAATCTTTGTAATTATTTAGTGACATCAGTCCTGAAATCATCCCAGTGATATGGCAGAAAAAACACAAATTTTATAAAGAACAGATCAAAAGATATAAGGCAAAATTCTGGACATACTGTGAAAATCTGGACAGTTGAGAGGTACGATACATATATGGTCCAAACACAGTACAGGACAGTGTATACAGTGCAGGGTATTGTCAAAATCACATTCCTGGCATGCTGTACCAATATTGTGTAAATGATCTGTAAGGGTACATGGACTGCCATGTAAATAAACACTCAAGGGAAGTGTGTGTGTTTTGAATAGGAACACACAGATGAATCATAGGAATGAACACAGGGAAAGAGGACAAGTGAAACAACCTAATGTACAGCAGATGAGGGCATGTCGATGGAAGAAAGTTGTAGCAGCAGCACCAATCACATATCAGTATGGTACAGTACGGACTGCGCAGTGAAAATGTGTATTATGTGACTGTCACATCCTTACACGGACAATGCAGAGAACATCTATCAGTGATGTTCTATGCAACTGGGGTAGGGTGCATTTTGTAAACCTGTGCAAACTGATTTGCCTGAATATGAGTGTAATCTCAACAGATGTCGCCAGCAAGTGGGACACAGGTAAAGGCTCATGGGCAACATAAAAAGAAACATGCAAAATCATGGACAATATGAGAATAATACCATCAGTAATCCCGTGTCTCTGACATAACATATGTGATTTAGAGTGATCAGAGATGATTCTGTGCAAACACACTTGTGCAACTATTATGACATGTCTGCACTCTGTGAGGGTAATCACACACACTGTCCTGGCACTGTAACATCTGCTGGAGGTGTTAGGAGGGACACTGCAAGTGACATTATGATCAATACAGGCTAGTTGATTGGTGTGCATGGCATATATATATATGGCACAATCCACACTGTCACAAATGCTACCCATGCCATTAATGTTGTGTGCATCTTCGTAACAGATATCACATGTGCATCTGGTGTAACAGCTTGATGGGGATTCCGCACCTTCAGACAGTAATGTTTATGCCACAAAAATAATACCAAGGCATTGATAATAAGATATGTGACAGCTCACTGTGACAAAGGTGATACACTTCAGTTACACATCACTGGAAGATGTGCAATGAGGTATAAGAAGAAGGGTGCATTGTACTCAGTTATTGGTGTAAGAAAGGTTGTGAACTATGGCGGTATTATGGCCTGCGATGTGGATGTTCTTCACATACTCAGTAGTTGTATCACATACAAGGGATTAGTCAGCAATGTGGTCCCATGCTGGTGGACATTCCACATACCATCTACTCCAGGACACAGGTCACATACCTATTGGTATGATTAAAGGGTGTGATGTCAACATTATACTTGGGTTGTGTGTTTGTTTTCCTGATGTAATAAATCCCCCCATCTTTTTGCGTCATTGCTGGTGTTGTCATGACTGTGGCAGCAATCTTTGGTGTGTGTTGATACTGTCTGTATTATACTAATATCATAAGTGGAGTCAATGATTTCCCACAGCGTGTAGTGCTTCAGACAGCTGTTTGGACACCGGATGTGTATGTCATTTATGATGTCTATGACTTAAATAATAGACAGGAAATGGTCTAGCAGACACCCCTGATCTATGTACCTGATCACTGGACCTGTGATATAGTTCACTTCACACACTTCAACATATTTTGATGCCATGTATGTCATAGACTGGTCTCCCCACTTGGTGATATAGGTGTTTAAGGCCACATCTGACAGTGTTGAGTGAATACCTCAGTGTGGATTTCTGCCAAATCCCTTGGGCTTGTCAGGTTCAAAAGAATTATAGTGTTGTCACCATGTATGCCCTTGGTTGCCTCTTTGAGGACATTTAACAGATGTAACAGACATGATGTAGCATTAACAACTTACACAGGTCTGTTGCAGACAGCCAGGATATTACTAGTGTCTATTTAGTAAAAGGTCCATGATGACATATTGGTTTAAATCACAGATGAGTTGAGTCAGGATGTGCCTATACTTGCATGCATCAGGTGCTGTCCCCCTTAGCTGTCAAGGATTCATGTTGATGTACACTCTTCTATAGGAACATAGTCTGTATGGAAGCTCTGTTGAAGTGTGTATTCAACCGTGTCAGGAAGGTGTATGTGTTGAGTCAGAAGATAGGATATCTGTGATATTATCACAGCCCATTGATTCTGTGTGATCGGCCTGGATGAAGGTAAGACAGTGCATGCTGGCTATCCTGATCTGGCCTAGGGTTTGGACACAATCCCCCATGCAGGTATCATTGAGAAATTCACCCAGCTGGGGATTAACCCTCATGTCACTAGATGGGTATGTTGGTGACTCAACCTGTACCAGTAGAGCTGTAACCACTGGCATACCCTGGGGATCTGTGCTTGGCCCTTTACTGCATGGAATATATTTCTCAACAGTTTAGGGTAAAGTATACAGCCTTTGGTTCACCACATTTGCTGATTCTTGCATACTGGGTGCAATTATTGAGTCCACCTAGATGATATACTACAGGAGAAACTAACGCAGAAAAATGATTGATGACAAAGCCACACAGTCTACAAATAAATGCAAAAATATGTCTTTATTTTGTCCTTCTGCACAGTGGAGTTTCCTGCTAATTACAGCATTGACAACAGTCTCACTGTGCTGAAACTCAGTGATGCAAGCACTGGGAACACAGGTAGATAGAAATCTGAACTTCGACCACCAAGTGACCAAACTGGTAATGAAAGCTTATGTTGTGCACATCATAAGTCACACCATAGAATTCAGATTTAAGAATTATATTGCAGCACTGTAGTTGAACCTCATCAGAACACTAATAGAGTATAATGCTCTCTTTTGCATGTACCCCACCAGACACATGCAGCAGCTGGAGAGAACACAGGGTTTTCTCACCAAGAAAATATAGGGCCTACAGACCATGCCATGATGTATGTAGATAGACTGAAAGCCATATCACTGCAATCTGGATCATGCAGGATGAGTTGACTTCTGCCTTGCCTCCAGGTAAGTTTCTGACCCTACCCTGGTGTGAATAGTGCATATCCGTAAATCAGATATAGCTGATGACATCAACAGTATCTGGTGAGAAGAATGTGGTAATGACAGTGTCCCACATGCTGGTGTAAATGCCTCTTTGTAATGTCAAACAACAGCACAAACACACACCTCAGTAGACTGCAGTAAGAGTTGAACCCCTACCTATCTAAATACACAGGCTACAGAACTCTGTATTTCATTTTTGCATTTAATTTCAACTGCCATAATACTTCTTTTTCTTCAAGTTTTAGGCTAGTCGGTCCCCCTCTTTCATTCTCAGATACTATTTCAATAGCCATGAATACAATTCATGCTCAGGGAATGATAAAATGTGCCTAGCTAGGGCATTGGTAGTGTTCCCTTTGTTAATTGTATAGTAGTGTTCATAAATTCTGTTTTTCAGTGGTCTATCAGTTTTCCCTATATAAAAAGCCTGGCATTTAGAGCACAAACTAAGATAGACCACCCCCCTAGTGTTACAATTAAACTTCCCATTGATGTAAAACTTTTTTCCTTTTACTGTAAATGAGTTACTCACTTTTATATACTTGCACCAATGACAATTTTCACATTTGAACATCCTTTTATGTGGGCGGTGCACATTGGAATTATTATTTTCCAAAAGTGCTTTCATATTACATCCCTTACGAAAAAGCACTTGAGAATGTTCATTAATGTGTTTACTAATTGATTGATCTTCTGATAAATAACACCAATTTTTGAAAATAATAGTTTTTAAAGATGGAGCATCCAAAGAAAATGTGGTAATAAAACTAGATGCAAATGAACCCTCTTTCTCAAAGTTCTTTACATTATTAAAGTCATGTAAAAGTGGGCAATCAAAAGAGGTGGTCAAATCATCTGACAAGTCCACACTAGATTCAATAGTTGTTTCATTCTCTTTTAACTGTAAAATTGGTTTAAATAAACCACTTGCCCTTTTATTCTTCACCTCTTCAATAAGTTCACCCACCAATGGCAGTTGAAATTAAATGTTTTGGTCCTACCAGGTTTAAATGATGTAATCTCTATCAGGAGCACTTTAAAACTTAAAGCTTTATTAAGATAAAAATATACTGAATTTCACGAGAAAATAATTTAACATGGTATCTATGAATAGATTTATGTAGTTTACACTTTACATTTTATGTTCTTTTACTTTAGATTAAGGTAAGGTTGTTTCAGGAAATTATGTTTCAGGAAATGATGTCATGTTTTTTAAAGTATTTAAGGGTTGATTTTTGTTTGTGAATTGTCTGAAGAAGTTTACATATTTTTAGTAAACGAAAGCGCTAACATACAGTTTTTGTTTCCTAGCATGGTGCTTTTTCCATGTTTTATTTTTTATTACTTTACACAAATGCCATGGCACAAGTCTGACTTATACAAGGCTGCAGGACAAGTTATAGTGAATGATATCAGCACTGGATATAGGAGAGAAGATGTGGGAGGCCTGCATATTCCATAGCTTTTCAGGTTCATAGGAGTTTTACTAGGCTAATGGCCCTAGGGCCTTTACAAACCTAGCCATGTAAAAACCCAAGTACCCTTATTGAGCATAGTTAGATTGTTTTTGTTAGAAGACTGATTTTGAGATCAGCACTGATTGCCCCTTCCCATGAAGGACATAGGTTCTACCCCTGAGGTGAATGTTCTATCACCTATCCAGTTGTCAATGTTGCACTTGAGTAGGGTCATTGAGAAGCACTGCTACACATGCAGTGGAAGCCTATTCCAGAGGAGTGGCAATCATTGGGAGATCTATCTGTTTCTTTAGCATGTTCTACTTATGTCACAGGCTAGGTTGAGATCCCTAGAGCAAGTTATTCTTGTCCCATTTGATTTGCGGATGTCCAGCATTTCCAGTAGGGCAGGGTCTGAGACTGCTCAGTAGGCCAGGCACAGGTCACCTCTCAGCAGCCATTATCTTACTGAGTACAGTGACAGGACTCAGTCTTTCCATGTAGGTCATGTTTTGGAGGCCCTGGACTCTCCTTTGTGGATTCTTCAGTTGTTGCACGTATGTGATGCAGTACATATAGAAGAAAGCACTGTACTCAGTTAGTGATCTGACAAGGATCAAGTACAGTGGAGCTATGACCTCCCTGGTCTTGGATGCAATGCCCTTATTTATGAGGTGCACAATGCAGAATTTGTGCCTTACCACTATGGAAACATAGTGATTGAAGTTTAGATTGCTATTAACCTGTGTTCCCAAGTCTGACACCACTGAGTTTGAGCTTAGAGGGGTGCTATGTATATCATAATTAGCAGGGGTACTTTTTTGCCAAAGGGGACAATGAGGCATTTTTTGTGTTAAGTTTCAGTCCATCAGTTTGGCACCAAGCATTTGTCTGTGTCAGCCCATTCTTTAATATGTTAACATTGTTGGGGGACTCTATATGATTGTGCCCAGTTGACAGTCATCTGCAAACTTGGTAAACCATAGACCATCTACCTTTACCCTGACTTCAGAGAAATAGTTTCCAAACAGTAGAGGGTCCAGAAGAGATCTTTGTAGTACTCCACTAGTAACTGGTAACTGTTCTACTGGTGGAAGTGGACTGCCCAAGTTTGACAGTGTGCATTCTGTCAGTGAGCCAGTTGGCTACACATCTAATGATGTATGGGTTAATCCCAAGATGGGAGAATTTCTCTATGATACCTGAATGGGGGATTGTGTCGAAGGCCTTGGCTAAATCAGCATAGGCAGTATGTCCTGTTTCCCTCATCAAAGGCTTTGGGGACATTCTCAAAGAATTCCACTAGGTTTAATAAGCAAGATCTACTCTTGACAAGACCAAAATGGGTTGGATCAAGAGTGTTGAAGATCACCTATTTCCCTGTGGAGACGGTCCATGCTGATTCTTTCCATAGCCATGTGGAAAAGACTGGTTAGGCTTATGGGTCAATAGTTCCCAGGGTCAGTTGATGGATGTGTTGACATGTTACACTGTGAAGATAGTTCTAGTTCTTCATGTTACCAGATTGATGTGTGCATTTCACACAACATTTGATATTAACTTATGTAGAGTAGTTGATACATGTGTGAAAAAGTACTGAGATCTCAGGGTTGCAGTGCATGCTGGGAGGCAACACATGGTTGCACTGTAAATATGTGACATAGTGTTAGATATGGCCTTCAGTTTGTTATGTTTTCACATTTAGTTTCATTGGCATAAAGAGTAAATGGGCAGTAAACAGCACTAATACATGCTAATAGTGACTTTACATAGTGCAGCTATGAATAGCAGGCTTGCGTAACGGTTGTTAAAGTGCATATGCGAGATACACATTTCCATTACTTTCCCTGTTTGCGCATAGTTAAGCAGTGTGCAAGCATGACCCACATTGCTAAAAGTCTGACAGTTAGTGTTGAATCTATGAAACACACCTGCTGCTTAGGTGAATCTGTGGCAACAGTTGTAAATGCATTAACACATTTATTTTTGAGCCTGTATGATACAGGGTTTGAATCCAGGTGTATCTAATATTTTTACATAAACAGTGGTAATGCAATGACATGAATTCTTTATAGTATATGTGTTGCTGTGTTTTGGCATAGTGCAGCGGGTTTAAATGGCATTGTGTGGAGGTAACCATAGCATTGTAGGGCTGCACACAATCGCTTGGCATTGGTGCGTGATGCCAAACTCTGCACAAACATAGAGGCCAAAAAGTGAAGGGATTCATTGCTTATTCTGGCACTTGCTTGTGTTGTGTGTGATTCTATTTTTGACCAGATTATAGGTGTTAAAATGGGGTAGGTAGGAAAGTGGAGAAATGGGGAGCAAGTAGGGGTAAGAACAAAGAAAAAACAATGCAGGATTATGCAGGAGGGAGGTAGGAAAGAACCATAGCTATCCATTTCTTCAACAATGAAAAACTGATAATATGTGCAAAATATTAGCTGAATTTGGACTGTTGCCTCCACAGAGATAGAGGTGACAGCAATGTAATCATGCTGTATAGCCAATTGGAATGAATCAAGTGTGTCAAGAAGATGTGTGAAATGGAGAGATATGTATGGGACGATATTTTTGTTGTGGAATAGATGCCCATTTTTTAAAATTCAGTAAGAGAGGAATGCTGAGTAAGGGACATAGATATTTCTGGGTCAGGTAAGTTGTGTAGGTGAGGAAGCAAATGCAAACAAACAAGACAAACAAAATAAGATACATAGACAGTAAGGATCACAAAAGGTTAGGGGACACTATGATTGGGGTGAGAGAGGGGACAACATATGGTCATGCCCATCAAACATGGGGACAGTGAGAATCAAGTCCTTAGCTACTCGACTGTCACTGCGCCCATAAAACATGGAGAAAGTGAAAATTGAGTCCTCACTTACTCGACTGTCATCACTGTCCCCTTACTGCAGTGGTGGCTGGAGGGCTCAATGTCTTCTTCTCCTATGTACCATAAGGGAGAGCAACCTCTCCATCCAGCATAGACATACAACAATGGTGCAGTGCATGACCCAACGCACTAACTCTGGCATCTCCTGGTGGCTGATGAAATCTCCACGTCTGCAACTGTTCCTGGAGCATACCACTGCACCAGCTGCCAGGATAGTACTACCTGAGGGTGCAGGTAGTGCAGGGGCAGCAGAAGCAGTGCTGCCAGGTTGGGTCACCAGACATACTGGGCATTGTTGCTGGTGCCAGTGGAGCGGGGTCAGGCTGATCCACTGGAGCTGACCTATTGCTGTGCTGTGTAGCATTTAGTGATTTGCTACACACTGATAACATGGAGACATTTTGATGACACATAACAGAAAATAAAAAAAGAAAGATAAGGGTTGTGGTGAGAGAAAAAAAAGAGATACAATTAGTACCATCATATGTGACATACAATGCATTAACACAATTATACAACTTTGAAAGGTAAATTCAAATAATTGATTTCTGAGACAATATTCTTACTTATTTATAATAAGTAAATGGATAAATTTCTTCATAAAACAGACAAATCCAGATCACAAACAGGGAAGCAAAGCAAAAAATCTTTATAATCAACCTACTTCTTTTAAAGCAGAAGTTTCCATAAACCTATAAATAAAACCTAAAACTATATATATAAACATAAAATCATCTCAAGATGCAACAGAAATAAACAATGCATAATACATTAATTCCAAAAAATTAAAATAACTTCATTCCATAAGAAACAACAAACAAGGGATAAAACCTAAAAAGCAAATATATAAAAATGTATCAAAAGTGCATACAGCCATATAAATAAAAACATGGTATAGTCATATTATATTAATAAATAAAGCAGCTTTAGAAACTATACATAGTAAATGCCATCAAAAACATGAAACCATATATATACAAGTCGAAAAGAATCAACCAAAGTGATACTCATACTTGGTAATACATAGCTGCAGCATAAACAAAGATGTATATTATGTATAAAAATAAAAATGTAAATAAATGTAGTGTCTATATATATAATACTATATAAAAATGAATGAAATAATGAATAAAAAATAAAAAAATAAACAAAACAAATGAATAAATAAATAACTATAAAAAATAAAGCTAAAACCATTAACATTAACATTATTACAATATAAAATGAATGAATAATAAAAAAATGTGATGATATATGTATGTGTATGTATATGTATGGGAACAAATAGGACACATGTATTATACTTATACAGGCTTGTATATGCTGTGCTGCAAACATTCTTATATTTACCTATTAGTTTTTTCTTATTTAATGGAAATGTTTTTAATTAATTTTTTAAAAATAATATGCATACCCCTTGTGTTTTTTTTGGTTGCATCTTGAGAGATGATTTTTTATATATATAGTTTTTTTAGGTTTTATGGCACTTGCTTTAAAAGTTGAGTGATTAATTAACATGCAGATATTTAAAGCACATGGTTCCTGTGCTTCCTGTTTGTGATCTGAAGAAGAACTGCTAAGTAGTGAAGCTTATCGCTGGTTTATATCTGTGTAATAAACTGAATTTATTCTCTAGAGACCGGATTACTTGGATTTTTTACACATAGAAGGTTATTTCTCACTCTGTCAACGCTTGCTTGAGTTATTTATCCACATACAATTATACAACTATTTTATCTGATGTATTACATTTAAGTGTAAGATCTAACAAATACACACTATACCTACAGATTGCTGAAAGTAATCCTTCAAGTGTGCATATATTGCATATATGCGTGTTCCAGTTATACAGATTACAGTTAACAGCAGGGCATTTATGCCACTTGTATACAGTTTAAATTAATGTAAATATTATTAAAGAAATGCAGTACTGTATAGTTGTGACTTGTGATGTATGAACTCAGAACCTCTGATTGCAGTCTTATATTTGGCTCCTAAAGTTATCTGAGCTATAGATTAATGTATGCATACTTGCTTTTACAGTTAGGATATGCATGCTCAGTTTGCAAAATCTATCTTTAACTTTTAGAGCTACAATAATACTTTTCTTGTGTTGCATACATACCACTTGCTTCCCTCAGTCTCTCCATTCGAGCAGCATGACCACATCTATTGAAATCTATGTTGGCATCAGCTGGGGAAAGAACAGAAAAGAACAAAAGAGCATTATGCATACTAGTCTTGCTTATATTTAGCTTTATAAGTATTACAAATACTCTCTTATTGTCATACTTTCACAGCTGTGGGATGTCCACAGTCTCAAATTCAGTCAACCAGTGGTTGAGGGCATCCCTTTTGACCAAGTGTAGGTCATTAAAATGATGCCTACATTGTTCTCCAGTATGTGGAATGCTAGTAGCACCGGATATAGCCTGAGCCAAACTACTCCATGCCTCAAAGTTGCACTAGGAGATAGAATAGCCCCCTGCAGAGGTCTTTGGCTGTAGTGCTTCGCCAGGAGTCCAATATATATCATGAACTCCTGGCTGGGCAGCTTCCCCACTTACTCCAGGTATGTCTAACACCCAAACTAGAACAATGGAAAATTATGCTTTCCCACCAATTCCAGTTATTGCATTTACTGGTAGTGTGCAAACCCGAGCAACAATGCCAACCATATTTGTGTGATGTTAAGTGGAGAGCAGCAGTGCCCAAGCAGGGATGACATGCATATTTGAAAGAGAAAGGTTAATCTGACACTTGATTTTAGTTTGAGGGGTGTCTGCTGATGTAGCTTGGAAATATGTATTGAAAATTGGAAGGAAACTGTTAGGTGAGTTAAGTTTGCAGACATGCACTAGGGGCATAAATGTCATGACCTGACACATTTGTTTTTGACTTTAAACACTAATAAAATTGATTTTAAAGTGTGACATTCAAATCTAGGCATAAGGGACAAACATTTTCTTCCAACAGTGTGAGGTGTTACACTTATATGTGTGACCTGACAAGGTTCTTATATATAGGTCCAGTTGTGTATGTGTCTTATTTAACTGTGAAGGCCATCCAAGCCCTGATAGCAGAATTATACTTATAGACATACAGTAGACAGTATAGGATCATAGGATCATAAGAAGTTACTAGGCTAATGGCCCTTACAAGCCTAGCCAAGTTCTTACCTTATTTCCATGATCAGCACCTATTGCCCTGTCCAAGAGGGACACAGGTGGAAACCCCAGGGTGAATTTATGGTCACCCATCCAATCATCCAGATTTTGTTTGAAGAGGGCCAATGAGGTGCTCTGTTTGACATGAAGTGGGAGTCCTTTCCAAAGCTGTGGTAACCTCTGGAAGACAAATCTGTCCTTCTAGCAGGTTTTATTAATGTCACATACCAGGTTAAGATCTTTAGAGAGAATAACACGTGTACCATTTGACTTACATATATACAGCATTTCCAATAACCCAGGGTCAGAGATTGCCTTGTATGCAAGGCAGAGATCACCTCTGAGTAGTCTGTATGAAACAAAATACAGTAACAAGGCCTTGAATTTTCCTTGTGAGGAACCTTTATGGTTTCTCCAATTGCTGCAGGTGCATAGAAAGGTATATAGCAAAAGGAATGTTGTACTCAGTTATTGGCCTGATGAGGGACATGTACAGGGAGGTTATAACTTCTTTTTTCTGGAGGCAATGCCCTTACTTATGAGATGAGCAATATAGAACACACTACTTACCACTGTGGAAATGTGGTCATCAAAGGTAAGGTTGCTGTCAACCTGTGTGCCCAGGTCACTCACCACTGAGTACTTAAGGTGTTGCTACTGATGTGATAGTTCACAGGAACTTTGCTTTTACCGAAAGGAATGATAATACATTTTTTGCATTGAGTTTAAGGCCATGATTTTGGCACCAATCATTTATTTGTGTAGAGACCCTCTTGTAGTATGTTGACATCATTTGGAGATTCTATGACCGCTCCCAGTTTTCAGTCATCAGCAAACTTTGTCACCCACAGACCACTAGTTTTTGCTTGTATTTCAAAGAAATAGATTCCAAACAGTAGAGGTCCCAGGACTGATCCCTGTGGAACAGCACTGGCTACAGGTCTTCTGTTGGAGGTGGATTTCCCTGTTTTGACTATATGAGTTCTATCAGTAAGTCACACCCACTGGAGATACTGCAGTCTGCATTGCTGTTGTGTTTTCCTTCACCCTACCAGTAATCACTCACAGTTGCAATCCAGTAGCAACAAACACTGAGGGAGTGCCTGCACTATGTTTACATCTGTTCATGGAGCCAATCATTTGGTATTCAGCAATTCTAATGAGTTCACACCTCATTTGCATCTTCACCATGCTAATAAACCTGAATCTACACCATAAAAAGGCAGCTATGTAGCTAGGGAATCTGAAGGTGAGGAGACTTGTTTATTTGGAGAACACAGAAGAGGCTATTACTTTGAGATATATTTACACAGAAGACTAGTGAACTTGTGAAGGTATGCTTGCATTTTTCAGCTATATACTGCAGATGTAGAAATGTCACTTAAGAAAATTTTGTTTCATATATATATATATATATATATATATATATATATATATATATATAGGTCTAGGACATTTCACCAAAAGTCAAATTAGTGTGCACGTTTCACTGTAAGCTCAATTCACTGAAAACTCAATTCACCGAAACACATTTCACCGAAAGTTGTATATGGCCTTGTCCCAACTGTAGTGCGACCCTGGAGATAGTATATATAGCAGGGGGTGTAGCCCCCCACATATGTTAAATACTTTCAACTATATACATGGATACTTGCAATGTCACTATAGTACTCTTTTCTGAAAATGATATATACTTAAAATATGTATCCCTACTATATATACTAACTCCAGGGTCACACTACAGTGGGGACAAGGCCATATACAACTTTCGGTGAAATGTGTTTCGGTGAATTGAGTTTTCAGTGAATTGTGCTTTCAGTGATTTGTGTTCAGTCATTTGAGTTTCAGTGAAATGTCCTAGACCCATATATATATATATATATATATATATATATATATATATATATATATATATATATATATATATACTAATTAGCTAATGCTACTGTTATCTGTATGCATTATTTAGAAGTGTACTGATGTCATTGGCATGTTTGCCAGGGCATTTCACAGGTATACATGAGTGGCAATGGCTTAAAATGAAATGTTCTGTGTTAAATCTCCACATATGTTTTAGGGGCAGTTCATTTAATAGGATTTATAGCATTTCACTGAAGGTTTGTTAGCAAAATGTGTCATTTGCCTATTCTTTTGTGTGGTGGGTGAGCAAAGCTGCATTTCTGTTTTGGCACAAACAAGGATATGTTGCTATTGTTACTCTCCCTAGTTTTGCATCCAGCTTTGCTTTGTGTGTGAACGTAATATGTTACAATCACACAATTCCTGTTGTTCAGATTTCAAATATCTAAACTGTTTTATGTTTCTCCAGTGGGTAATACTGAAATGCTACCTTTCTGTTTTATATGGGAACAGGTATTTTTTAGTTATTTAATACTTAATGTGTATTATCCTTCTGTTGTGATGTAGGACACCTAGGACTATGGCACCCAGGCATCTCAACCTCTGAAAACCATCCTTCAGTTACCCCGAGAATCAGGTCATTATGGAAGCCTTTTTGTGACATGGTGCCTTTCTGCTTGAGAGGGGACATGGACACATGACAGGCAGAATGCAAATGTGGCAGAAGATAGTTGCAGATGTGAATGCAGTAGGCGGCCAAAGCAGAACATATGATCAGGTGTGCCATAGGTCCACTGACATGATCTCATCTACACAGAAGACAGCAGCTGCAGCAGTGGTCCATGATCAGACAGGTACTGGGGAGGGCCTGCTACAGAGCCACCACTAACAGAAAATGAGAGTTCCTGGCCACTGTCTGGGATCTAGACAGCTCCCTGGAAACTACAGAATAGCATGTCCTTGACATTGGTGTTACTGTTTCATGGACAGTAAGTATGTCCCAAGAGGAGCTTCCAGGTAGGCTTATAGGTTCATAGGTGTGTACTAGGCTAATGACCCTGGAGCCTTTACAAGCCTAGTCCATAGGATTACCCTGGCATCTTGTATCTCAATTGTTAAATACTCTTGTACAGTAAAATATTTATGTCAATATATTAGGTCTGTTTAACAAGAAATTAGTTGGGGGGATTGTAGATTACTGCAGTTAACAACACATTATGACTGATTACACATGGAGCTTAGGTTGGACTTGTCATCCAAGTTCTTGTTGAAAGTATACTTAATGGAGATACAAAGGCAAAACGTTTTACTCCCTGTGTTACTGTTAATTGTGTTGATGTTGTCCTTACCTTTTGCTTAACTTCTTCCAGGGCCATCCAGCATAGGGAGCATACTATAATTTGCACATAGTAAGAGAAACATTTTTATGTCAGTACACTGATGAGCAGTTCAAAAAATATTTAATTTGTATTGTTGATGTCAGGACTGTTGTGTGTATTGCTGTACTGTCTGTAACAGTGGAAACACTGTTAGTTTGTTAGCATATATTGGACCATAGTAGTGTAGGTATTCATTTTTTTCCTGTGTTTGTTGCTTATTATTACAGGTGATCCTGACAGTGGAAGTGTGGGACTTCTACCACCTGATGTCAGAGTATCAGCAGACTCGGATGATGATGGTGGGCAAACAAAGGCACAGTCAGGGGTGCAGAGGTTGAGTCTGACATTGATGTTGACATACAACCATCCCCTGTAATTCCATTGGACACAGACTGTAGGTCTATGCGTACCCATTCCAGTGAGCCCTAAAATGTTGGACAGATGGAGGGTGAGATAGTTTATCAGGGGGGTGTGGTTACTACAGCTTCATTGTCTATTGACTCTGACCATGATGAAAGTGTGGGTGAGGTGCCATGCCAGAGGGTTGTTAAGGGTGCTCTGAGGAGGTCTGCTGTCCATCCTCCACCTGATCTAGGTGCCTCTTCCCATGCCAATCAACATATGTTTACAGCCATCATGGAGACACAGACATGTTCCCATAGGTCCTCCAGAGAAATGCTTAGGGTTGTAGATGTGGCACAGGCTGACATGCATGACTGCCTCCACTGTTTTGCCATTTCAATGGATTGGATGAATGACATGTTGGAATGGGCAGTGTCTGTGATGGAACTTCTGCTGGGAAGGGGATGGCATCCTTATGGGTGTAGGTCAGCCACATCATCTGCTGTTAGCCAATATGGCCATGCCCAATCATGCTCCCATAGTGGCAGTACTTCCACTGTTCCATCAGTGGTTGAGCTGTCCACACCCAGATGTGCAAGTCATGGGGTCATTGTCCTGGATGTCCTCATGAGGGGAGCTCATGCAGTAGATATCAGTCACATTCAGGTAGCAATAGTGCATCTCAAAGTGGGCATGGATGTGCCACTGCAACTCCTGGCAGAGCCAATTCTCATGGTCAAGTATGACAATGATGAGCTGCCACCTCTACCATGCATGGCTCACACCTGTCTGATGTATCAAGATGTAGAGCTATCACAAATCTTGGCTGTGTTCATGCAGATATTCACACACCAATTCCACCTGGAGGAACCATACAGACACACACACACACACACACACACGCACACACACACACACACACACACGCACGCACACACACACACACACACACACACACACACACCAGTTACATTGTCACATATTTCAGCTGTGAAACTTAAAACTCATTTTGTCTCACTAGCCATTTGTTAATTTATCCAAATGTCTGCCTGCTTCTCTTTCTTACTGGCACCCACTCACCAGCCTTTTGTGTCAGACTAGGCTTCCTGCCCCTCTCCCCCCACACACACACAAAAACACCCTGTGCAAGTGATGATAACTCTGCCATATCCCTGTTTTCTATCTTTTGGATTCAGGGATACATAAGCTTTGTGTTTGATGTTCAATGTCCATAGCTGACTTAGTGTTTAGTATATCTGCATTTGTGATGCTGAAATTGGTAACTGTACCTTTGACTTATATTCGTCTTAGAAAGTTAGTTGATAACATCAAACTTTTTTACATCAGTATTGTTAATGATCTTGTGAGGGTTGTGAAGTCTGAAACTGAAATATGTCATATTACCTTCTAACCTCTCTCTTTAATGATTTTCCAGTACAAAACATATGGTGCTGAACTGAGGGCATTCAGTGAGCATCAGTACTTTTGAGAGGTATGACTGTGTGAATCTTTGATGCCTGAGGCCTACTACTTAATAATGACTTAACAATGGACACTTATAAATCACATAAGTCTCTACTGTCATATGTTAAGGTCATTTCTGTAGAAATCACCCACCTTTTACTTGCTTACACTACCAAGTGACAACATGCAAGAATATACCAGTCATTCATATTATTACACAATACACTCCGGGTTCAATATTTACCTTCTAAATCCAGGAGTTATAACAGTTTTAGTTCAGGGCTGACTCTGTCTAATGCTAGCAGTACAAAGCCATTACATGGGTAGGTAAAGGTTGTGAGCATTGCCTGGCATCAATATTACTATATGTATGTGTGTAGGAGGAAGGTTTTAGCCCCTTAGGTGATGAGTGAGTGTGTTTTGTGTTGTCTCTTAGTCAATGCATGAGCATATTGAGCATGCCTACATCTGCCTATGCCCACAGCAGCTGCTGGTTCCCCGTCTGACTCCTCACCTGCATGTGGCTGCGGTGATATTGCCATAGGTGATGGGATGTGTGCTCCTTCCCCTTGTTAATCCTGCTGAAGCTGTTTTAATAAGGATGATGTTGTACAGCATGGCACATGCAGTAAAGATTTCAGTATATGTATGTGGATTGTACTGCAGGGCTGCCCCAGATGTATCTAGGCATCAGAACCACAACTTCAGCATCCCAAACACATGCTCTATGATATTTCTGGTTTGGGCATGTGCCTCACTATGGTGTTCTTCAGCAGGTGTGTGTGCATTTTGGATGGGCGTCATCAGCCACAGTTCCAGTGCATAACCTGCATCCCTCAGTAAATGACCCTGTAGGATATCACCCTGCATGAACATCTTATACAGTTGAGTGGTGTGCCAGATATGTGAGTCTTGGTAACTGTGTAGGTTGCCAGCACACATGCTCAAGATGATTTCCTTGGCATTACACACAATTTCGCAGTTAACAGATTGGAAGCCCTTTTTATTTATGTAGAGCCTTCCCTGTTCCTGGGGTGGTGCCTTAATTTCTACATGTCTGCAATCTATGGCACCCAGTATTTCAGGGTAGTGTGCTACAGGGTAGAACTCCTGCATATTTCAGGCCCTGTCCTCAGGAGTATGGGGAAATATATGTGGTCATGGCATGTTGGAGTATATAATTCAGGAATTGATGGAGGATCCTGGATACTGATGCCTGTGATACCCACAGCATGTCACCTGTTGGTCTTGAAATGTACCTGTAACTAAAATTCTAAGTGCTGCACATATCTTTCTCTCCACTGGGATGGGCTCCCCTCTGTTTGCCCTGGCTCTCAGTTGAGGATGACAGAAGTTGCAGAGTTTCTGTAGTGTGTCTCTATCCACCCTGTAGGGCTCTACAATTTCCATGTCATGTAGATTGTGATATGCTAAATGGGATCTGAAAACTCTTCTCCTTCTTGACCTTGGTCTATTAGCAGCAGCAACAACATAGACTTCAGCCTGTTGCACATAGGTTCATAGGTTCATAGGTAGGTTCTAGGCTATCAGCCCAAGGGCCTACGTAAGCCTAGCCAACAAGGTTCCCTGGCTTACGCCACCCAAGAAAGTTATTTTCCTGTGCCACTGTCGAGCAGAGACACAGAAGTGATCCCCGGGGTGTATTTTCTATTTCCCATCCACTCATCAAGATTTTTCTTGAAGAGTGCTAATGAACAACTTTGCTTGACATAGATGGGTAGCCTGTTCCAGAGTATGGGAAGTCTCTGGGACAGGAATCTACCCCTCCAGCATGTCCTGTTTATTGTGGTGACAAGGTTTAGGTCCCTAGAGCATGTAGCTCGGAGGGATTGGGATTTCTTTAGGTGTAGCATGTCCAACAGCTCTGGGTTTGACATAGCTTTATATGTTAGGCAGAGATCACCTCGGAGTAGGTGATATGCTATGGAGTAAAGCTGGAGGTTTTTGAGGCGGTCAGTGTAGGGCATTTGTTTGAGGCCAATAATCCTCTTTGTGAGGTACTTCTGTGGCCTTTTCAGCTGCTGCAGTTGTCTTTTGAGATACATTCCAAAAGGGGCATTGTACTCCATAATGGGTCTAATGAGTGTCGAGTAGAGGGGAACAATGACCTCTTTCTTCCTGGATGAGAACCCTTTTATGATGAGGCGTGCCATATAGAAGGACTTCCTGACTACTGTGGCAATGGAATTTATACACATGATTTAAAGCTATAGCAGCCCCTAACAACAGCGAAGGTTTTGGAATTCGCAGGGAAAACCAGCACTGAGCCTACATGGTTGCTTTGTAGATTCTTGATAGCTCCTCCATCTTGGATTGGTTAATTAGCCTACAGTTTAGCTGTTTATGTTGTAACTTGCATGCCACAGTGTTTACCTTGTTTATGCAGTGCTGTGTGGCTCTACACACTGTGTAGAGCTGCTTATTGAATCCAAAACAGTCTGCTACCATGTGCACGTTGCTCTGCGCACACTGTATAAACAGATTGTGTAGGCTTCATTGATCTAGCTGTATCTTTTTTTTATAAAAAAAAATAAAACAAACAGTAGAGATATTCCTTTCTCTGTTGCTTTCTTTCCAAAGCACTGAACCACTGCATCAGCATGAGAATGTAAGTCCCACTCCCATATGCATGCGCAGTACATCAAGAAAACCCTAGGATACCTAAAAAAGGCAGAAGAACACCACACCACCATTATACAAAGACATTATTTAAGAAAAGTAAGTAATTTTTTTTAAAATAATGCCATTGTATAATAGCAATAACCAACTCCTGGGTGTGATATAGTGAAGATTTACCCATGGTTGCCTTTGTTTAATCACTTAGGATTCGCCTGCGTGATTAAACCACACCAACCATGGGTAAATCTTAAATATACCACACCCAATCATTGGTTATTGTTATAAGTTATAGTTTGAGACAATGACTCATGAAATTCAGTATTTGAGCAACAACAGCAGTATGTTTTAAAATGTTCTATCCAATAACTGACAGATTTTAGCTATAAAACCCTGAAGAGTTGCAATACTTATACAGATAACAAGACACTTATGAGCATCTGTTAATCTCTTTTAATCATTAACATCGATTAATTATCAGTAAAAGAATAGTCAGTAAAATAGTAACAATAATAATAATAATAAAGTAATCGTTCATAAGGATATAAGGATACTAATGCAGTTAGAATTTCAAAAGTCCAGTTCAGGAGATTTTAAATAGCGCTGACAAGGAACATTTTCGGATTATTGGAGTGCTAGCTTTAGTTACTAAAAAAGAAGCTTCTAGAGCAAGAAGCAGCCAGCAGTTAAAGAAATTGAAATGGTAGAATTTCCCTCCATGTAACATGCAGTAATGAAAATGAGAACACAAGCTTTACAGAAAGACTAAATTAAAATCTCAGCAGTGCTACAACTTAACTTGATGGCCATATAAGAAACTCAAATTATAATACTGTATTTTTAAGTCAGCTTTTTATTAATATACCTTAAAAAAGACAAAAGAATAACAACCACAAAGGAAGACTTTTTTTTTCTGTTGGCAGTCCCATGAACTCAGAGTATAAAGGACATTTTTTTCTGAAATGCAGTCGGGAAAAGAAGATTTGTTCATACCTAGAGTTCTACACAGTGAGGTTATCACAATCATCAAAGGTTGTATTTTGCATTGTATTATAATAAAAAGCAATAGGGGGAATTTAATAAAGCCTACATGGTCTTATTTACCATGTGGGCATCGTGGTATGCTCCTTACATGAAAGCAAGCAGGTTTGCGATTCAGTAAACAGAGCTGGGTGGTGTGCACACACGCGCCAACACGGAAGTATCTCTGGCATGCAAATCACCTCATAAGCAGATGAATTTCATGCAAATGAATGAGGCAGAGTGATCCAGCAAGCAGAGAGGCAGTCCTACAGACCTCGTGTTGGTGTCCATAGTGTACAGGGAAAAATTCCATGTACAAGATTTTAAACAGACAACAGAGGCTGTAAAAGTGTAGTCAGATGGACAGAAATAGCATAGAAGATATAGATATGTGCAAAACCATCCACTTTGTGTTCAAAAACATAAGAGAAATAAGTTAAAATATATTTTTCTAATGCTCTGATTATGTTTGCACAGCCCACCACAGTGCACAAACATAAAGTTATGAAAATAAAAGTAGCAGAAAAAAACAAATTTCATAGTATGTGACAGAAATGTAGTATGGGACCCTGCATGGAGTATCCACAATGGTGGAATGGTGCTGTTGCTAACAATGTAAGCCCTGGATCCATGTAGTTTCCAGGTTGTGTGTATGGAACCCTATGCAAATGAGTTGGGGTTACTGAATAGCACAAATGGGTATCCGAGTCCGCATATCCCTTCTGTGTAGGCACTGTCTGTGTCCACAGAAGAGGTAGCTGACATCAATGGGGGGGTCTCAGGACTTGTAAGCTCATTGGAGCTCAGCTGCACTTTTTTGTGCTGCATGCCACTGTGCTCAGCAGGGGTGTGTGGACACTAGCTGCTAAGCTTTGTTTACCTTCGGGGCACTTGTTTCCATGTTTTTGCATGGGTCGCCTCACTGCTGAGTGTATCCAAAAGTCAATGCTATAATAATTACTGATTCACTTAAACTAGAGCCATTAAATGTTCTTAATGATGTACTTGGCAGGTGG